>NC_088926.1:2155000-2167500 GCF_038396675.1 Hydra vulgaris | reverse complement strand
AAATAAAAAAGTTATCTTAATAATTTAATTTAAAAAAATAAATAATTAACTTTAAATAATTAAATGTTTAGTTTAATAAATACAAGAAATGTTAACATTTTTTTTCAAGTCCAAATAATAAATATAGCAATCATAAGAACTCAAGCAAAATTTACTTTTGCTTATATTATTTAATAATCTCAAAAATTTGAGGTCATTAAATGTCAAAATGATGCAATTTTTTTTGTTTTTAGAGTTAAACTGCTTAAATAGAATAGAAAGAAATATAAATATAATAAAATATAAAAATAGAATATAATAGAAAGTATAAAATAATTACAATCATTGAGGCAAATAAAATACAATAGACAATTTAATATTCATTTAATTTAGAAAATTCATTTGATAATAAAAAAATAAATAAAACTACTTTTATTATTTATTTACTTTTTCTAAGAAAAATTAAAAAATTATTTCTAAGAAAAATTAAAAAATTATTTCTAAGAAAAATTAAAAAATTATTTCTAAGAAAAATTAAAAAATTATTTCTAAGAAAAATTAAAAAATTATTTCTAAGAAAAATTATTCATATTATTTGAATCACCAAAAACAAATTTTTAACAAAAATGATATTTTCATCTATTAGCTCTTTTTAATTGAAATTTTTTTTGTAAAGAAAAGACCCACTAAGAAAAACGTTTTAATAATAAATATCTAAATCACCAGCTAAGAAAAAAAAAGTTTTTTTTCTTAGCTGGTGATTAAGTTAAAGATCATCCACTAGAACACAAGAACTTCACATTTCACACAATAACACATTTCTTAAAAATTCTCTAAAGTCCACTTTTTTCAAAAATCTCTTCTAAAATCCTCGCTTATCCAAAAGTTGAAAAAGTCAGCAAATCTCTTTTTTAACTCTTTTTTTTTCCACAAAATTTTTATTTATTGTATGAAATAATTTTGTTATTGTTTTGATTAGCAGATTTTTTTGACAGTCTTATTCTTATAACAATATTAAGTGGTTTTTTGACAGTCTTATTCTTATAACAATATTAAGTGGTTTTTGACAGTCTTATTCTTATAACAATATTAAGTGGTTTTTTGACAGTCTTATTCTTATAACAATATTAAGTGGTTTTTTGACAGTCTTATTCTTATAACAATATTAAGTGGTTTTTGACAGTCTTATTCTTATAACAATATTAAGTGGTTTTTTGACAGTCTTATTCTTATAACAATATTAAGTGGTTTTTGACAGTCTTATTCTTATAACAATATTAAGTGGTTTTTTGACAGTCTTATTCTTATAACAATATTAAGTGGTTTTTTGACAGTCTTATTCTTATAACAATATTAAGTGGTTTTTGACAGTCTTATTCTTATAACAATATTAAGTGGTTTTTGACAGTCTTATTCTTATAACAATATTAAGTGGTTTTTGACAGTCTTATTCTTATAACAATATTAAGTGGTTTTTGACAGTCTTATTCTTATAACAATATTAAGTGGTTTTTGACAGTCTTATTCTTATAACAATATTAAGTGGTTAAGCAAATTTTTTTTGCAGAATTAAAATTGGTCTGAAGTTATTTGCTATGTCTATCATAAAGAAAATTTAGAAAAGTAGAAATAAGTTTTTAGTATAAAAGTTAATTTTGAGACAATTTTATTTACCATTGAAATTAGTGAAATAAAGAATGTAAAGTAGCTTGCTAAAGCAAAGAAACAATTTGCAAGATGTTGGGATATAATATGTTAAATGTCGGGATATAACAATGTAAAGTAGCAGGTTTTTTAATAAGCTATCTGAAGTCATTAATTTACTAGAACAGAAAGCAACTCAAAAGCAAACTAATTTGACTGATGTCAAGAGATCAGATATTAAATAAAAAAGTAATCAAAAACTAAGGTGCTCTTTTCCATATTTTCAAACATTCAAATGTTTCCATGCCAAATTGCTTTAAATTTCAACATTAGAAATTACTTTTTTTAAATATTTGATGAGTCTCCTTCTTACAGAGCTGACTACAAATGTCTAACAGCTGCTACTTTTTCAGGCTACCTTCTTAAGTTCTGCACATACTAATGGATTAAAAATAGTAATGTTGTTGTACGTGCCCAATTGATTAAACCCAAGATAATTGAACTTTTAAAGTTTTGGAAAGACTTACCAAAATTGAAGCAGCCTGGAAACAAAAAGCATAGACAAATTCCCAATTTTGATATGCTTTGGAAGATGCTACTATTGAGCTTTAAAAAGATGCTTGCGATTTACAAAGAGAGTATTCTCAGTGAATCGAAATGCATGAAAATAAAGTTGGTAGAACTAAAAGAACAACTTTATTATTCACAAGCTTATGAGTTGTTTTTATTATTTCATGTAATAAAGTTTCATTTTATGATGGCAGCATAATGTTCAAAACACCCATTCATGGTCTGCAAAACTAGTTGACACCAGGCAAAAAAAAAAGCAATCATAATCTCTTTTTCATTTTTCTACTTGTTCAACTTCATTTTAGTTTCAGCAAATCCATGTTTTTAACATAAAAATAGCACTATTTAAACCTGTCCAAACCGCATAAGTGTGATCCATGGACATTGAACCTATAATTAAAAAAATACTTTATTTTTATTCAAGTTTTTATAGTTTTGTAAAAAAATTTTTGAATTATATGCAAAATCTCCTCTAAAATCTTTTAATATCTTCTTTTTCTTATGAAAATTTTGTATGGCTAACCTGTTGTGCCCACCTTCTCCTAGAACACTATATAAGTAGGAAAGGATATAAAAACATTAGTAAATATAAAACAATAGATATTAAAAAATTTGCTGAGAAAGGGACATCTACCAAAGACAGCCATATCTATTGATTGAGATATAAAAGACCAACTGTCAAACTTGGAGGAGGTATCATTATAAAATATTCTATATATTTTTATCTTATTTTTTCTTTTTATTGAATGAATGTTTTGGGGTTCCTTTGCTTGGAGTGGTGTTGGCAAACTCCACTTTTTTGACAGGATAATGACAAAAAAAGTTTAAACTGATCCTATAAAAACAAAAAGCTTATGAAATAATGCACCAGAAGTGTCATCTTTATATTTTATCTTTAAACTAGACGAAGATCTAAAACACACTTCCAGGTTAGCTACTCAGTGGTCCAAAACATAAAACAACATTAGAACTTTAGATTGGGTTTCTTAGTCACCAGATCTAATCCAATTAAATTTTTTTATTAAAGAGTCTTGTTAAATTTAAAGTAGCTGAACAAAATGATTGAATAGTTTTTTTATAGTATAAGATAATAAATTTCTTGTAATTAAAATGTTAAAGAGTATATATTTGATAAAAATTTTAAATTTAAGCATAAAAATTCTCATTTTTTGTAAAATTATTTAAGGTGATTTTTTGACATACTGTATAATGTGTGTGTGCGTGCGCGTGTGTGCATGTGTATGTAAATATATATATATATATATATATATATATATATATATATATATATATATATATATATATATATATATATATATATATATATATATATAGATATATATATGTATGTATGTATGTATGTATGTTTGTATGTATAAACACACACACATATATGTGTGTGTGTTTTTGTGTATAATTGTTTTAGTAACTTTTTATTTAATGAAGATTTAAGATATTTTTTTTTATGTTGCTTATGCATTCTGTTTGCATTAGGTTACTTTAATGATAAAATTACTGTTGACTTCACCTTGTGTATATGCTTTTCCTCCTTAAAATAAATCTGTGTTTATACTGAACATCTGTTTGCTTTCCTTTGTTTTATTACTTATCCTCCTTTAAATAATAAGCTTTTTTAATAGTAATATTTCTTATTTTTGTCTGGGCTTCCATTGCTCAGTCTAGTTCAAGCAGTTGAACTAGATTGTGCAATGACTGAATTATATTATATAAGTAGTATTGTATAATCATTTTTTTTTACATCCAATTTTCTGCATTCTTTATTTTTATTTAATTTCTTTATTGTCATTTGTTTTAAAATCATTAGACGTGATTGGTTTTAATTCATATTAAGTAATCAGCAAATTTTTTTAGTACACTTGAATCTCTTTGTGAAGAATTAGTACAAGCTGGAATATTAAGAAGTTATCCACTTATAAAACTAAAAGATTTTATTGGCGATTATAGCTACTTAGGAACTACTTTTCAACAAATGAATATTGAGCCCATGCCATCACTTTCTGATGTGAGAAGAGTTATTACAGAGTTTTGCATACTGCCACTTGGTATAACTTTTTATTGGAGTTTGTTAGGATTTGTGTAAAGTATTATTATTATGTATTAATTAGGAGAAAGAAATTATGTAATAATATTAAATAAAAATTAATTTGTGCAATAATAGATTTTTATAAATAATAATGTATAAATTTCTTTTAGTATAAACATAATCATTGTTTTGTTTTTCAGAAGAGATATATAAGAAAAGATATATAAGTTAGGGAATATTTTTGATAAGTATATTAAGCAAATGTTTTGTAACTTTATTTGAAATTAAAAATTTTATTTCATTTAAATTCCAGGTTCACAAGTAGTTCACGAAAATGCACCTTTAATAAAGTCAGTCTTGATAACTGGGCCACGGGGCTGTGGCAAAAAAATGCTTTTGCATGCAATATGTACTGAGACTGGAGCTCTTTTTTTCGATCTCACTGCAGCCAATATATATGGAAAGTATCCTGGTAAATCTGGGTTAAAAATGATGCTTCATATAATTTTTAAAGTATGTTAGCTAGATTATTAAACTTTTACCTAACCTACTTCTACCTACTTTCTCACACTGTACCTAACCTGATCCTTTCTACTTCCTCAGGTCCTATCAAACCTATACTTTTTTTACTACCTGAGGTTCTAACTAACCTTTTCCTACCTTCTACCCCACACCCTACCTAATTTACTATTACCTGCTGCCTACAGATTTGATGTTTAAATTTTTATCAAATAAAATATTTATCAATTGTATTTATTATTTGTTTGAAATGTAAATTTATTATACAATAAAAATATAACTTTGAATTAAATACAAATTTAATAACAAATATAAATTTACAATAAAAATGTAAATTTAAATTTGTTTGAAATATAAATTTATTATACAATAAAAATATTTACACAAACTTTTAAAGATTTTAATGACTGTTCATGTAAAAAAATATGTAAAAAAAACAAACTTTTTTTTGGGTGGAAGAGGGGGCACTCACTAACTATGGATTTCCTAGATTATGATAAATTTTTAACAACATTTTAAAATTATTTATGTAACATCTTTCGACATTCATATATTTAATTTTTAATAATATTTTAACTTTATGATCAGTGCAAAAAAGCTCTAAATTTTTAATTTCTGACCAATAATTTATTAAGCAAATGTTTTAATTTATTCAGGTTGCTTGTCTACTTCCGCCTGCAATTGTATATATTGGTAATTGTGAAAAGATGTTTCAGAAAAAAATTCCAAAAACTGATCAAGTAATTGTGTTACTTTAAATATATATTTTTTTTATTTTAAAACTTCTGCTGTTAAAATATATTTAAAAAACTATTCATCTTTGTGTATTTTTTAGTATTTTTGCAATTTTTTATTTATTTGTGATTCTGCCATTACTAAAAACAAAAAATATTTTGTAAGTATAAAATTTGTAATATTTTCCAGACTGATCCAAAGCGATTAAAAAAATTACTTCCAAAGTTTGTTAAAGGAATAAAATCCATAAATAGAGTGCTTTTGATTGGCACAACTCGTGAGCCTTACAGTATCTTTTTCACTTTAAAGTACTTTTAATTCAATATTGGATAATGAAGTGTTTTTTATTGAAAAGTTTTCTTGTTAAGGTGTTTTCCTAATAAAGTGTTTTCTTATTTAAACTTTTTTTTATTGAAGTGTATTTGCAAATAAAAAAAGTTTCGTTGAATTATTGCAAGTTTAAACTTAAAATAAAATCTTTCGAACTTGAAATATCATTTTCCTTGACTTCTTACTTTATAGATGCTGAAGTAAAACCGCTTTGTTCATTGTACCAAAAAATTTTGTTTATACCACGCCCTGACTATTCATCTAGATTTTGTAAGATTTTTTATAGTAATATTTTAATATTTTGACTTTAAATATTAAGATTTTAGATTTAAATTTTTGATTTTATTCTTTAAAAAGTAAATAAGACTAAAAATTTATATATTTATATGTTTGATTTTTGGCTGGTAATGTTTAACTGGTCTTATATGTGATTCTGCCGCAGAAAAGATTACTTGTAAAGCAAGTTAGTTCAATAAAATGAGTTATAGTTGATGATCAGGACTTTTTAAGTTGTAAACAAGTTTCAATGATAGATCAATAAATGATAAAGTTTCAGATCAGTCAAAATTATTGGATTTGTTTAGATTCAATTATCAGATCATCAAATGATTTGATTGATTAAATCAAGTAATTAATTGTATGTGGTAGTGGTAGAGTGCTTGCTTCATAAGCAAGAAATTCAGAGTTCAATTTTGACCATGTCCCTTGTAGTACCAGGCTCAACTTGTTTGTCCGTGCAGTGGCCTTGTTTTTCAAGGTTTGTGTTTCAGAAGTAAAGGGTTGAGAGAGGGTTGTAGCTGCAATAAAGTAGCCTCCTTGACTGTAGTGGGCTTCTCGGCCTTGGGGAGGTGAATAACATTAAAATAATAATAACAATAATTTTAATTGATTTTATAATAATGTAATAGTACTATTAAGGTAATTATACTATTAGGTATGAAACAAAGTAAAACTTATTTAGCTCTCTGCCATGTTTAAACTCTAGAATAGTGGTTCTAAAAATGAACAATTGTTTGTATTGAGTTTATATCATTTAGCTCTCGACTTTACTTTTTAAAAACTGATAAGGTTTTGCCATTAAATATTTTTCTGTTTTAACAGAAAAGTTTCTGTCAAAATATATAATGCATAAAAATATATAGTATATAAAAATTGTATAATACGTTTGATAATTTAGAAAATTATTAAATTTTGTGCTAGTAAATCGCGCTGAATTAAATGTTAATTATGTTAATTATGTCAATAACAATAACTCTCTTTAGTTTTATGGCCTTATTTAATTATAATGTATGGTGGAAAGGTGTCAGATGCTTTAGATCTCAGTTCATTGTCAAAAATAACAGATGGATACACGCCAGGAGACATGACTATGGTAGTTAAATCAGTACTCACCAAAAAACGTATCGAACAGGTTTATTTTAAAATGATAAATTTTTCTCTTTATTTTGTAAAGTAAGTATAGCATAGATAATTCAAATTATATTTATATACATTATTGCAGTGATGCAATTAATTGTTTGCATCAACTATGCATAATTATACATAATTTCCCTGAATTATGCATAATCATACAAAATTTGCATTTGCTATGCATAATTATGCAAAACTTTCATTATCTAAATTCTAACATTTTTTAGAATTTAAAATTTCTTATATTCAGTCTAATATTATTTATTCAATTCTTTTCTATGAAATAATATTGAAAATAGCCTAACCCAACAACAACAAAAATTAAATGAAATAATATTGAAAATACCCTAACCCAACAACAACAAAAAATTCTAAATACTTATGCAAATTACGAAATAAATACTTAAAATGAAAAATTATTATGTTTTCATAGTTACACTTATTCTTTTTAATAAGTCAAATAATAAAAGCCAAGTAAGTCGAAGTCGAGTTGAAATCAAAGTCGAGTAGCTATTTTATGTCTGCATCTCTGACCACTCATTTTTCATATCTGCACTTATCAGCCAAAATAAATTATTTATATCTTATATTTTTGTTATAAAAACTGGGAACAAATGAGTTAATGGGTAATTTATAAGTCTTTGCAAAACTTTAAATCTAAGCTACTTTATAGTTTTGTTATAGTAAATATTAATTTTTAAATAAAAACAAACTTTAGTTATATATAGCTTTTACTTTTTTTTTATATTGAATTCCATTTTTTTTTTATTACTTAAGTACTTTGTGAAATTTTTTAGCTTCAGTTCTTTGACTTATTTCATTTTTGTTTTTGAAAGATTTTACAAGTCTCTTAACTTTGCCAGGCTATAGTTTGACAGGGCAGCCTCTTTTTGACAGGGTAGCCTCTTTTTGACAGAGCAGCCTCTTTTTGGTATTGAGTTCTGAAGTTTTAGTATTGAGTTGAGTTTTAAAGAATGTTCATTTTTTTAATAAATTGTTCTTTTAGGTAATTTTTTGTATTTAAAGTGTTTAGCAGCCATATTTTTATTACCATTAACAACATTTAAATAGTAACTTGCAATTCTTTTATAGATAGCTTTTATTGATCTCTTTCAGGGTGTCCCATTTCCTTTGTAATTAAGATAAAAACTTAATTTTTTTTTATTCTATTATGTAAGAAATAAAATCTATAAAAAAATTTAGTAAAGCAATTACTTCAAGATATAGACATAAAAATGTCTGCAAAGACTTATGAATCACCTGTTGTTTACAGTTTATAGTTTTATTATAGAGACTGGAACAAAAAAAATAGTTATACTTCCCAAAAATAAAATAAGGAAAAAGGTTTTAAAAAAAAAATTTTCTTTTATGATCAAAATTAAGAGATTTTAAGTTTTCTTTAAAATTTATTTTTAGTTAAAAGATAATTTTAAATTTACTTCCTTCTTATACAGGGTAAAGAAAAGCTAACTTTTAATGCTTTTGCCATGAAATTTTTTACTGAAACTGTTGATGATGTTGAATTTAAAAAAACTAATAACAGACTATTATAATGTAAATATAATTTGTTTACATGGGATTGACATGGGATATTTTTCAGAAAAATAAACCCAGTGTTAGAGTTAACACCTGGTTTATTTGTGTTATTAAGTAGGTGGTAGATAATATTATGTATATATGTTTTTGAATTAGTTTGATTGGGTGTTTAAATTAAAACTGGAATGCAAAAGATTGTACTTGTGTTAACTAAGTGGTCACACTTAGTGGTTACAATGAATGGTCTGGTTTATTTAAGGTATCTTTGAGTGTGTTAAGGCTGCCTAAAGATTAGGTACCATCAGTTTTTGGTATTTATTCTGTATTTTTTTGGTATTTATTTCAAGCTGGAGTAGTTTATAAGAAAATAAGACTTAAATCAAAAATTTTAAGTTAACTAGTAGTTATTTTATTTGAAAAATAAGTTTGAAGTATTTGAAATATTTGAAATGTTTGAAATATTTGAAATGTTTGAAATATCAACATATTTAAATAACTTTAAAGGCGCCATTTTTTTTAGAATTATAAAGAAATGTATCATTAAAAATAAGTAAAGGTAAAGTAAAGGTAAACAAAACTAAAACTTTCCAACAAAATTATTCTTTCTGCATAAAGTTTTCGAGCTAAAAAGATAACTTAAAAACAAAAATATTGGAAGTTTATTTTTCTTAGCCATCTATTTACACCCAAATAAGTCGCAACATTTAAAACTATGTTGTTTTTTTTTGGTTTTATTTACATAAAGTCATCTAACTATATGGATTTTTTATGTAAAACCCATTTTTACTGAACCCCAACATATCTATAAAATTAAAACGTAAATTATTTATGTTTCATTATACATAAAAATATGAGGAAAAATGTTTTACACCAACACTTGTTTTAAAAATTCTTTAATTAGGACGAACTCTTGTTTATGTTTATCACTCTAATTTATGATCAAAAACATAGAAATACCCTTATTATCAGAATAAGTACATTTGAAAAGGTCTGTAGTCATAAAATCAAAGTTTGCTGAAATAGTTTGAAAAAACACTCGGAAGCCAGGAACAATAATTGTGTTACATAGTGCATTACATACAAGTAAGATAATAGTTCCCTATGAAAAAATTATCTCCAAGTTTTGTTACAAGAAAGTATTTTTAGACAATTTTTTTATTTTTTACAAATGATCTTTTTTTTACTTAATTTTAGAGTTGTGAAAGTGCAAGAAATCTCAAACATTAAATTTACACCAACTTTTCAGAACTTTACACTTCCACTGTAATTTTTAGACCTCTCTTTAGTTTGTGACAGTTAAGTTTTTTTTTTATGTATTTCATTCGATTATATCTTAGCTTAGCAAGAACCCGTTACTTGCTTCAGAGTTTGTCCCATCACTTGCAAAAATTGTACCAGTAATCAAGGAGTTGGAGACCTTCAAAGTATTTGAATAAACTTTTTAGTATATTTAATTTTTGATAGATTGTTTAGTTTTATTTATGCATAAGTATATATAAAACTAAACAATCAATAGATTTTGTTTAGTGTATATATGTATATGTATATATAAAACTAAACAATCGATAGATTTTGTTTAGTGTATATATGTATATATATATATATATATATATATATATATATATATATATATATATATATATATATATATATATACATATATATACATATACATATATATATAATATATATATATATACATATATACATATATATATATATATATATATATATATATATATATATATATATATATATATATATATATATATATACATATATTTACATATACATATATATATATATATATATATATATATATATATATATATATATATATATATATATATATATATATCTATATGTAAACAATCAATAGATTTTGTTTAGTGTATATATGTATATGTATATATAAAACTAAACAATCGATAGATTTTGTTTAGTGTATATATGTATATATATATATATATATATATATATATATATATATATATATATATATATATATATACATATACATATACATATATATATATATATATATATATACATATATACATATATATATATATATATATATATATATATATATATATATATATATACATATATATACATATACATATATATATATATATATATATATATATATATATATATATATATATATATATATATATATATATATATATATATATAATTTAAGTGACATCTTTAATAGTATGTATAATAATATTATAAGCATTAAAACATCATATACGGTATCATACTATTTATTTCTTTTTTTTAAATAATATCATACCTAAATCTTTTAACATTGTCCAGTTAAAACAAAAAGCAGTTGCAATCTAATGGTCGAATATAGGAAAAAATTATTAATTACTGCAAAAAAATGACGTTAAAAAAAGATTTTACCAAAGCAAACGTATGGTTATCCAACTATCGAATGCAATTAAAAATTTTGTGAAACCTGAAGATATGTTAAACATAGAACGCATAACTGATAAATCAAGAGAAATTAAATTCGAACAAATAATACAACACCTAATACGTAAGTTCAATTTTCTTAACAATTCTAAAAAGAACAATAGTATAAAAAAATTCTTTGAATGTTATTTCAATACGACCTGCTAACCTTGTAAAAAATCCAATATTAAATCTTTCGAATATATCAATCTCATGTAAACAGGAAAACTTACTAAGTCTTGGTCCGCCATTTATTCCAACACAAAATAAAATACCATTTATTGATACTATAACATCAACTGAGGAATGCACTTTAAATATAGAAAAAAATGTGAACGGTAAAAGAGCAGAATTTTTAAGAGAGAATGTCAGCAAAACATTAACCAAATATTTAAGAGTGAAAATTGATCATAATGTTTCTAAAAATCAATCTCTAGATATCAATGAGCTCAAAAATTCAACCAACATAAAAATATATCCATTTGATAAAGGTAATGGGTTTGCCATTTTAAATTCGGGATCAGCAATACAAAAAATAATTAAACAACTTCGCAATTGCGCAATATCTGCAGTTGATCTAACTCAGAAGTTTCTAAATCTTATTCAACGTACCCTTAGTAAATTAAAAAAAGATAAAAAATTAGATAAAAAAACATATGGTAAAATATATCCTTTAGATGCAATTCCACCCCATTTGTACATTAAAGCACATAAAAGTGAAAAAGGTTATCCAATGCAAATAATAGTTTCAACAATCAGCACACCACTTTATAAACTTTTGCAACATCTTGTTGAGATAATGCAACCAACTTTAAATAAAAATGAATGCTGTTTTAAAAATTCATTTTCGTTTATATTAACAGCAAAAGAATGGTTTATTTAGGATGAAGTTCAAGTGTCATTTGATGTTATCAATTTATACCCATCAGTGCCACTTGATAAAGCAACTGTTACAATTATTGATATGCTAAACAAAGATAGAGATGATCTAATATAACAAACTAAATTATCTTTAGTAGACATTCATAAACTAATTGATCTCTGTATTAGTAAGTGTTATTTTTTATGGGAAGACAAAATATATATTAAAAAAAACTCTGGTCCATCATCATGATATATCCATAATGGTCGTCATGTCAGAAGCATATCTACAACATATTGAATCTAATACTATTCAATATTTAAATGCCAATATTGCACCAAAAACTTACAAACGTTATGTTGATAATAGCCATGCTCAATTTACTAATATTGACGACGCAAATTC
>NC_088926.1:2057500-2150000 GCF_038396675.1 Hydra vulgaris | reverse complement strand
AATGTATGTTATGGCAAGTAGTTTGTAGCTGTCATAAAAAATGCAAGCCATTTGTAATCTCATAATCGATGAATGCTGAACTCTACAAGAAGGAGTGCCTGGAAACTTTTATAAAATCTCATAATGTTCCTTTAAGGTTTTGGCCTGATTTAGCAAGTTGTCACTATGCTAAAGCAACAAGAAATTAGTACCATAAAATAGCCATGAAATTATACCTAAACAACTCACAACCACCTAATCACAACCCACCAAATTGTCCACAAATACATCTTTAAGAAAAATTTTGGGCTCTAAGTTGTTTGTAAGTTGTTGGTAAGTTGTAAGTAAGCTTCTGCATTACGAAGATTTTACTTCGAAAAAATTCGAGAATCGAAGTATTTTCCGAACTTCGAATTTCGAAGTTTAAAAATATGGACTTCGAAAACACAGAATTTGATTTTTTTGAAGTTGAACAAAATGGTCTTTATAATTGCATATACAATCAAAGTATTTCGAAGTAATGAAATTCGAATTTTAAATTTTCGAAGTTTATATTTATAGTTCAATTTTTTTTCAAAGTTTTTTTAATTAAAAGTTTGCTATTTTTTACTTATCGCACATTGTATATAATTTTGAAATATTTTTGTTTCGTAAATAATTTTTAAATTAAAGTTAATATCAAGGTTGGCAACGGTTGGAGCGGTGTTTTTTACAAATGAGTAGCCGTTGGTATCAATTTTGTTTACCATTTCATTGGAGTGATTTATATATATATATATATATATATATATATATATATATATATATATATATATATATATATATATATATATTAAATTTAATTAGGAGTTTTTCGAGTTTTACTGTAATATTGTTTGTTTAACCAATGAAAAGAAATTAGTAAAATGTTCAACTTTGTTTTTAAAGTACAATCAAAGTATTTCGAAGTAATGAAATTCGAATTTTAATTTTTCGAAGTTTATATTTTCAAAGTTAAATAAATGTTTAGCAGATAGTATGGTTTGTTGAGCACTAATTTATAGTTCTAGATTTAGTAAATACAAGTTTTTAACAAAAACAATAATTTACGACTTTAGCTGATTAAATATCAGAGTAAATAAACAAATATTCAATATATTATCACGAAACATTTAGCTGTGCAACTTGAAAAAAAACCTCTCTACAAGTTGAAAAATGGCTCCTTCAACAAAATCATTGTGGAAAGAGTTTGAAAAAATAAAGGCTCCTGATGACGCACCTCCAGGTGAGCGTGATTCTTCTGGAAAGTGTAAGTAATGCGGAAGGATTCTAAAAATGAAAAACTCATCAACTGGCGCTTTAAGGTCTCATTTAAAGTGTCACAAAGGAATTCTTGCAAGAGTGGTAGCCTCTGAGCTAGCAGAAACTGAGCAAGATGACGCGAATTCACTGGAACTTCACCAAGCTTTGGTTGATGTGGACGAATATGAAAAGAACCGTGGCAGTAAGAAAATTTAAAATACAGGCAGCCCTTGTTATGTGCGATCTTCTTATTTAGCTTTAGATGCTCATAAATAAAGTTTAACCGTTTCAATTTAATTTTTTTCAGATTTCATCAACAGTCCATCAAACAACACTCTTCTGAAAACATACAAACAGAAGAAGTTGTTGCCAGCCCAACCCACACCTAACAATTCAATTGTTGGATACTTTCAGCCCAAAGTTTCAATTTTTGAAAAGCGCCAACTTGACTATGATTTCGACCTACTTGAGCAGTTGGTGAGCTGTTCCCTCTCATTCAACATTGTTGAGACAGAAGGATTCAAAAAGTATGCGACCAAAAGGGAACCCAGGATGACGGTCAAGTCTGCAACAACTTTTTCAAGGTGTGTGTGTGTAAAATTCTTTCCTAGTACAGCATGCAGCTGTCAAAAATAAGTACCTTCTGTAAAAACGTTTGCATGGATAACTGAAATTTGAATTGAAACTCTGGCATTATATATATTTAATTGGTTATTATTATTTTATTTTTTAGGCAAAAACTCCCATTGCTTTACGGACAGGTAAAGCAATACATTTCTGAGGAATTGGCTAGAGAACTCAATGACTGTGAAGGCATTGGGGCTTCAACAGACATGTGGACAAGCAGAAACAACGATTTTTAAATATCTGTAACACATCATTTCATCAACAAAAACTTTGAACCAAAAAAGTTTGTTCTTGCTTGCCAGCCATTTAGTGGCCAACATACAGCTGCAGCCTTAGCCAAAGCCTTGGATAAGATATGCAAACCTTTCTTTTCTCAGAGCCAGCACTCAAAGGATTGATGTGCACGATTCAGCAGCTAATATAAAGGCTGTAATTCCGAAGACAGTAGAGATTACAGACTCTCTGCTTTGCGCTGATCACTTGATTAACTTAATGCTGCAAAAAGCCAACGAAAAGAAAATTTTTAAGTCTTCAAGCCACAATGGGGCGTCCCAATCTTTTAAGGAAGACGACAACGACATTTACAAGGCAATCAAAAAGCCCAGGATCTCTATGCAAAGGTTCACAGAAGTTCAAATTGTCAAAATGACATCAAAAAAAAGTGTCAAGAAAATGAAGGTAATATTAATAATATTTTGGTCTAATATTTAAACTTTTAATTTAATAAAAGTATTTGGTAAAAATTAACATTATACATCTCATAAACACTGAAATATTGTCCACCCCTTCCTCCTCCTCACACATGCAAATAATTGTGACACTTAATTTTTTGTTTTTCTATTTTTAGTTTCTTACGTCAAGATTATCACACACTGCTTAACTAGATGGAACTCGAAGTCCATGATGATCACCTCGGGATGACATCAGCAAATTCACAGTAAATGTGAATTTGCTGATGTCATCCCGTCAAAGAGTCAGTTTTTACTTTTGGCGGAAGTTCAACCCATCATGGATTCATTGGAATCATGGAAAAGTCAGCAAGGCCTTTTCTGCTGACAAGCATCCTACACTTCATCTTGCCTGCAGCCAACTGGTCAACCTTCAGATGAAGCTAAACTCTATTGCTCAATCAGACATACAATCTGCCACAAAAGACTTTGTCCAAATTCTGACTGGTGAGCTGAATAGGCGATTTCCAAACAGTGGAACAAAGAATCACTACCATGCCATGGGAAATTTTCTCCACCCCTTCTTCAAGGGTGCATTGGTGAAAAAGTATGGTGATTTGGAAGGGCTCAAGGACAGGTTGGTGAATGAGCATCCAAGTCATCAAGAATTTTTGTCCCAAATTAGGAATGCTTCCCTTAATCTGACAGGGTCTGGCTTTGACCTTGACGAAGCTGAAAAAATGGCATTAGAAATGTCTGGAGAAGAAATTCTGTTCAGGGATGGAAAGTCAAAAATTGAAATTGAGTTAGACACATACAAAGGTCTCCCTCGTCCCGATTCTTCAAACACTGATATCCTCAATTGGTGGGAAGCCAATGCAAAAAATGATTCCACTACTTTCCCAAGTTGCAAGAAAATACTTGGCCATTCCTTTAACTTCTGCATCAAGTGAAAGGGTTTTCTCAGCTGCAGGCAGTGTGGTCACTGATTCAAGAACAAAATTGGATCCCCAAAATGTTGACAAAATTGTTTACCTCAAGACCAACATTGGAAAGATGAATAATGCACGATCTGCTTTGACAATTGAAACAGCAGAAGAGGAAACAAAAAGGAAATCCAAGACCTACCAAAAAGATCAATCTGCTGTCACTCCACTACGACAAAACAAGAGGATCCGAACAAACAGTGGTTCCATTGATATTTCTGATGATTAAACTTAATTTGTACATCTGTAAATTGTAATACAAATCAATTACAAGCAATAATAGTTGTTACAAAGAATAAAATCTAAAAAAAGTTTTATACATTTACTTTTCTGTTTTGCATAATTTTTACACTCTTAAATCCATTAAAAATGGTCTAAAACTGGGTTTGATATACATCAGGAAAATTTCGGAATACTTCGAAAAAAATTTAAAATATTTCGGAAAAAAATTCAAACATTTTCGAAGTCCGAATTTGCTTTGATTGACTTCGAAACTTTGACTTCGATTTTCGTAGTTACAAATGTACACTTCGAAACTTCGACTTCGAAAGACTTCGTCACCTGTAATGCAGAAACTTAGTTGTAAGCTTGTAAGTTTAAGTTAAATAACACACAAAGTAAATAAATAAATAATAATAATACAAATAAGCCAAAAGTTCCTAGTCTTGCTCGAGGAAAGGAGATCGAATTATTTAAAATATGTCAATATTTTGTTTGTGATATATGTATTTATATATCACGATTCATACCTAAGGAATTAGGTATGAATTGTTTTCAATTGTTCGCAGTTTCCTCCTCGTATTTTTGCGCTATTATTCTAAAAACATTCGCTTTAATTTTTCAGAAAAAGAAGAAAAAAACAAAGAAAAATAAAAAAAAGATTGCTGTCCAATGCTAAACGCTCAATTGATGTAGCGGCACTCCTTTTCTGCAGCAGACTATAAGTTAGTCAATGTATGTACTGGTAAGATGGGCATAAAATACTAAAGCCAGTATAAAAAAATACCATAATTTTTGTAGTTTATTTGTATATATATGGAAAAATATATAAATTTTTTATGTATACTCCTATGGTAGTTCTTAGCAGTCCAAAAATACAAAAAATTTTAATTTTTGTACATATAAAGGGGGCGGGCTCACTTAGAAATATTTCAAAAATACTATTATTTTTATTTTTGTTGTCTGATATATCTAATTTTAAATTATGTTTTGTTTTTTTGTGAAAGATGATGGAAATGGAAAGCTAATTTTTCCAAACATTTCCTCAGTTAATACAGCTTTATGTACACTTGGCGATTTTTTTACATTTCAATATGCAGAAAAAAGCGGTTATCTATCAAAAATGTTTACCATATGTCTTTTAGGAGGTGAAGAAAAATTAGCATAAATCAGATATTATTTTTGTTAATACTGACAAGCATATCAGGTGTTAATTATATTAAAATGCTTTTAATTTTTAATTTCAAGTTGACTTCAAGTAACGTAAGCTTTGTAATTTCAAAAATTGGTTCTGAAAGAAAAATGTGTTCCTGAAAGTTTTTCTTTCATATATTAAATATGACATTATACGAGATGGAATGGCTGAAATCAGTTTATCAAACTGGGACATATTTCCTGGTTATACTGGATTTAAAAATTATGTCACTAGTCTTCTTGTTGTAAATGACAGTGTAAAATGTGCTATTAAACTTTATCAAGACTTGATCGAAACTTGATCTGAGAATTCAAAATTTCAGACAGCAGATAAAAAATCTTGGCTGATAGCTTTGAAATAACTTTACTTTTAAAAAAAACAATTTAAAAAAATGTTTTTTATTGAAAATATGTAGAAAATATTTTTTCCACCCCTTCCTTACTTTCCAAATATACGCAGCATGTATTCGAATTAGTAGGACTGACCGTTCCTATCATTTATTGCAACAAAAAAAACAACTAAAATCAAATATATCAGGCAACAAAATAACCCTTACGGTATTTTTTAAATATTTTTAAGTGACCCTGCTCTATTCATTTGCACAAAAATTTTATAACACGCAGAGTAAGTATATACTTTTTTCACTTCAGATATGGTACGCAAAAACGCCTCTTGGAAAAAAACGTGCGAAACGAGGTAAAGAAAATGAAGATAAGAAACAAGCTAAAGGAAAGAACGATAAGAAAAAGAAAAAGAAATAATAGTTCATTATAGATATCGAACTTTAGCATAGCTGGCCCTGATTTTTCTGACAGGTGTTAAAAGTTGCATAGCTAGCCCGCATCAAGTTTAAAATGTGTTTTATGTATATAAAAATTTAACTGGGTAGTTTAACAAATTTCGGCAGGTTTTTAATTTATATTATGGAACGAAACAGTTTTCTATTATTATTTGTTTTAATCGAAAAAACAAATTTTAATTATTGTTTTTTAATCTATATTATATGCAACATAATTATGATATCCAATGATAAGATGCTATCAAAATCTTTGTATTTATTTCAGCCAGAGTAAAATAATTGTAGTCGAAAGTAATTTTAGTAGAGTAAAACCGGGTCAAACCGCACACCATATCATAACTAAACGGATATGGCTATAAAAAAATAAAAAGAGATTCAAATACAGAACTATCTCCGCTCTTTGAATTGATAAAATTATATGTTGATTCGACTTCTTTTTTTTCTTGTTTTATACAACTTTAACGGGGAGTCAAAAATTTTTATATTTTTTATCGTTGCGAACAAATAGCGCTTGAACCGAAACTGATATGAAAAATATTTTTAGCACTATCTTGTTGGAAATTTAATTTTAATTCTGATAGTATAATTTTTATACAGCTAGAACAAAAAGTTAAATAAAAAAGTGAAAAAAGAAAAAAAAAATTTCTGATAAAACCGCACACTCGAATAATTACTTAGTTTAGTTTTTCGCAAGTGACTAAGCGCCTATCTTTATCTAATTAACTTAGTGTTAATTCCGGTTTAATTAAAAATGAACCATAATATTATTTGTCAATATAATCGTCTCTCACTCATTAAAAACCAATTATTATATTATTTCTCAATATAATCATCACTCGATTCGATTCAAATAAAATAAATGCATAACGGGTGATGCGGAAGTTATCGGACAAATCCTAATATTTGAGCATAATAATTAGTTTTTGTGGTTTTACGCGTAAGCATAAACCACAAAAACTAATTATTATTATGTTCTATAAAATATAAACTTTATTATTTGAAACACAATTATTCAAAATGAGGTTAAATGCAGCTGAACGAGAATCTTTTCGAAAGCGACTAAAAATGTTTTTGTAAATAAACCTAATATAAAAAAAAGAAATCGTAAATCATTTTGAAAAGGAAGGATTTGCTCGAAGTCCAATATATGATAACCTAAAAAGATTTGAAACTGTTCAATCGTTTTCTGATAGAAAGCACCCTGGTCGTCCGACATCCTGGACTAGAGAAAAGATAGCCGAATTAACGAGACTTGTCGACAATCAAAAAGGGGTCAGTCAGAGGAAAATAGGTATTAAATTCGGTGTAAATCAATCGACAATTGGTCGTCAGTTAAAAAAAATAAATATTAAATATAGAAAACGTGAAAAGACTCCAAAATACACTATAGAACAACAAATAAAGGCAAAGAAAAGAAGCAGGAAACTAGTTAACCAACTCTATAACAGAAAATCGCTTCTAGTCATCGATGACGAAAAATACTTTTGTTTTGTAGGGGACAACATGCCTGGAAATTCTGGATACTACACAAACAACAAAAAGATATGCCCAGAAAGTGTTCGTTTTATAGAAAAAGAGAAATTTCCAAAAAAATTATTAATGTGGATATCTGACCGTGGTATGTCCGAGCTATTGTTTCGCACTTCCAAGGCTGTAGCGATCAATTCATCAATCTATATTAATGAATGTTTAGAAAATAGACTTCTTCCATTTATTCACAAGTATCATGGAGACTTTAACTATTTATTTTGGCCAGATTTAGCAAGTTCTCATTAGTCTAAAGATTCTCTAAATTGGATGGATCAATATGTCTATTACGTTGATAAAGAATCCAATCCCCCAAATGTGCCTCAAGCACGACCAATTGAAAATTTTTGGGGACATTTGGCACAGAAGGTTTACGAGGGAGATTAGCAAGCTTCAACAGAGCAAGTTTTGATTGATCGCATTAAAACTAAAACTACAAGAAATTGATTTAAACTTTTTACAGTCGCATTTGAAAGGCGTCAGAGCAAAATTGAGATCAATTGCAGATGGTGGTGTTCTTTCATATAAAAAATAATATATTTTTATTAAAAGATAAATGCTTTATTTAAAAAATATATAATAGTAGTTTGTTTTTTTATTTATAAGTAAGTCATTGACGTTTTTATTTTGTCCGATAACTTCCGCATCACCAAGAAAGACGATACACTAGCCGCATTAACTGATATGAAAGAAAATAAGACATCTCTGAGAAAAGCTGCATTCAAACATGGCGTTCGAGCCTCAAAGATCGCAAAAATAACAACAACGAAAGCTTTCATGGCACAGGTACAACAAAGATACTCTCAAATGAAACCGAAAAATTAATGGTGCATGCGTTCCAATTACTTGGTGACTGGAGTTATGGTTTAACCCGAAATGAAATCCTAGAATTTGTATGTGGCTACCTTAAACGCTAAGATCAATTGCACTTATTAAAAAAAGGCAAGCCTGGTAAAGACTGGTTTTATGTCTTTCTGAGGAGATTGCCTAAAGAAATTTCAACAAAAAAAGCGGATAACTTAGCATCTAAAAGAGCCGCTTTTTGTACGCTAGAAATAATTGATCGTTATTTTGAATGCGTCGCCAAGCAATATTAACAGACTGGTATAACTTCTGGGTCGCATATTTGGAATTGTAATGAAACAGGGTGATTAAGGCAAACCAACCGTAGTGTGTCGAAAAGAGACAAGACGTGCATTTAAACTTACTGGCAACAATGAAAAAATTCATTATACTGCAAACAATTGCTGCAACGCTGATGGGCATTTTGCACCACCATTTGTGATATGCAAAGCCAAAAGAAATTTTTGTCCTGACTGGGCAAGAGGTGGTCCAGTTGGCACCAAATATTCAATTTCAAAATCAGGTTGGATGGAGTACGATACCTTTATTAAATGGCTGAAAGAAGTATCTATACCCGAAACTGAGCAAATTGGTGGTATTCATATTTTAGTACTAGATGGGCATACAACTCACATAACTTTGGAAGCGGTATTGTTGTGCAAAAATCACAATATAATCTTGATTTGTCTACCAGAGCATTCTTCACATATTCTACAACCATTGGATAGAGGTGTCTATTGTCATGTCAAACAAGCATGTAAAGAAATTCTTACAAAGTATTAGAAAGACTCACAATGTAAGAATTTAGATAAACAAAATTTTCCACCGTTGCTCAAACTGCTGTACGAGATTGGTAAATGTTTTACACGCCTGCATGCAGTCACTGGTTTCCAGTACACAGGCTTATTTCTACCTAATAAAAACAACATAAATCATAAGGTATTAGCAATCACTCAAATGTTTAATCCACCTTCATCAACTGTAGCAACCTCGCAGCACCTACACCATCTTGCTCAGACACAGCTTCATCTTTTTCAACAGCCGCCGCAACACCTACACCTAGAAATCAATCGCATGTTAAGAAATTGAAGCAGTTCAACATGTCAAAACTTGGTGGAAAATTTATTACCGAAGAAAATGTGATCGAGTTCCTCAAACAATAAGATGAAGGAAAACCAACAAAGGAAGCCGTAAAAGTTGCTAAACTTAACGTAAAGCGTAGAATCTCTATGCCAAGTACTCAAATGCCTGAGCATAACAGTGTTTAGAAACCTCAGCAAAACAATAATGAAGGACAAGTACCAGCAGCCAAACGAATAAAAGTTGCAAAATGTAAAAAGTGTAGAGTACAGTTACACACAGAAATATTGCAAAGCAAGAATTCGATATGTCGGGAACGGTTGTGCAAAGAAACTTGTTTACCAAAGGAATATGTAGCTGGAACTAAACTTTTTTGTTTCAAAAAATGTAAAAACTTTTTAAAGTTTTTACATTTTTAGAAACTACCTTAAAAGGTAGTTTCTTAAATATATAAGTTGTGTTAAAAAAAAATAATAAAAGAAGTTAAAATTTAAAAAATTCAATGTTTTCTTAAGTGTGCGGTTTTATCAGAATGTCGCCTGAAACCGCACAATTTTTTTTTCTTTACATTTAATATTTTTGATAATTTTATTATTATTTTTTTAACATATATTTATACTATGTTATGTAGTTTTTATTACCCATTTAATAAAAAAAAGGTAAAATGAAAAAGAAAAAAGTTATTTAATTTTTATTGATTAGTGTGCAGTTTTACCCGGTTTTACTCTGTTTACATAAAACTTTTGTCCATAGGCCGGGAACTGCGGTAACAGTTGTGACGAATGAAATAATGTATCCTAATCAGGGCATCCTTTACTTATACAAAACTAACCTTACAATTTTCTAATATTTGTTAACAATGCATAATTAACATAACATAATAATCATAGTTAACATAACTTAACGTAATATTAGTATTTTATCAACATATGTTTTTATTTTTTTATTTTTAATAGATAACAATATTATATGAAAACATGAAACCAGTTATTTCAACAAGGATAATAAAAAAACGCATGCTGTGGACTGAGAATAACATGAAACTAGCAGTACATGCAGTTGCATTAGGTACGTCTCAACAGAAAGCAAGTGTATCATATAAAGTTCCGCGATCGACTCTGCAAACCATAATCTCTGGAAAGTCCAAAATAGGAACGAAACCAGGGAAAAAGCCAATGCTAGGTGACCTTAAAGAAAAACTAATTGATTAGACTGGCAATCGTGCCCAAATGGGAATCGGTTTTGAGAAAAAAACATTTATCACTTATGCTGCTAAGCTTGCTAAAAAACATAACATAAGTTTTAAAAATGGTCAACCTAATGAAAAGTGGTAGCAACTACTTAAAAAGAGACACGGTTGTGTTAGTCTTCGTTGTCCAGAAGTTACAGCTTCTATACGACACATGTGTATGGATAGGATAAAGGTTTCCAAATATTTTACTTCTTTAGAAGTTCTGATACAAAGTAAGAATTTACAGGACAAACCAAAATGTATGTGGAACATGGATGAAACAGGGATGCAACTAGAGTATAAACCTAGACGTGTTGTTGCCAGGAAAGGCTCAAAACATATTCAGAGTCGAATAAGTGGCAACAAGGAAACAATTACTGTTATATGTTGCATAAATGCAGCTGGTCAAGTTATACCACCTTATATAATAGGGAAAGGAAAAACTGTACGACCTCTTTTTGGTTTTGATACCAAAAATGCATACATGCAAAAAAGGCATACATCCCAAACATTTTATATAGTAAAATTTCAGATGCTGTTCCAGGTCAAAATGTATGCAACATTCCAATAATAAACAACCTTCCATTATTGTCTGATCTATCAGAAAACAGCTTTGCAATTAACTCGCTGTCTTCTACCAAACCAGTAAAAAAGAATGCAAAGCTTGAAGTTTAAGCTTCAAAGGTAGCTAGTGAAAATAGAAAAGTTGAAAAACAAAAGATTTTAAAACAAAAAAAAGAAAAACTCTGCAAAAAAGAAGCTAGATCATATATCAAACTTGAAGAAATTGACCAAGGTGAATGAAAAAAAATGATATTTTATAAAAAATATTTTTTTAGGTATTTTTGTTCATGTTAATTCATTTTAATGAGTGTATAAATAATTTAATTGAACAAGTTATCTTGATTTTATGGTGTGCTTTTTATTTTTATTTTAATTTTTTTTTTAATTTTATGATAACAAATCAATTACAATGCCCTATTCAATCAAATACAGCCAACGTCCAATTAAGATGGCCAGTATTTTGCAAAATTGTTTACCTTTAATATCTGGTTTATATATAATTTTATGTTATTTATAATCACAATAATTTTTACTTAAAACGTCAGAGCTTTTAATTCTCTAAAATTTTATATATGCTATGTAACATATACTTAAGTATTTTTCTGTAACGGGCGTTTCTTGTAAAAATGTAATTGGCGTAAGTATCCTAGTAAGTATCCTAGTAAGTACCCTAGTAAGTATCCTAGTAAGTACCCTAGTAAGTATCCTAGTAAGTACCCTAGTAAGTATCCTAGTAAGTACCCTAGTAAGTACCCTAGTAAGTATCCTAGTAAGAATCCTAGTAAGTACCCTAGTAAGTATCCTAGTAAGTACCCTAGTAAGTACCCTAGTAAGTACCCTAGTAAGTACCCTAGTAAGTACCCTAGTAAGTACCCTAGTAAGTACCCCAGTAAGTATCCTAGTAAGTACTCTAGTAAGTACCCTAGTAAGTACCCTAGTAAGTACCCCAGTAAGTATCCTAGTAAGTACCCTAGTAAGTACCCCAGTAAGTATCCTAGTAAGTACCCTAGTAAGTACCCCAGTAAGTATCCTAGTAAGTACCCTAGTAAGTACCCTAGTAAGTACCCTAGTATGTATCCTAGTAAGTACCCTAGTAAGTACCCTAGTAAGTACCCTAGTAAGTACCCTAGTAAGTACCCTAGTAAGTACCCTAGTAAGTACCCTAGTAAGTACCCTAGTAAGTACCCTAAGTAAGTATCAACTAGAGTAAGTATCGTCAATTACGCTTCGCAAATTTTAATCTTCAAACAAAACAAAAAAATAAGGAGTTTTTTTTTTTGTGTGAATAAAATCGCAGAATAATTAATTTTACCGCTTTTTTAAATTAAGAATAATTAGTATTAACGCTATTTCAACTTTGAGCATGTTTAATGAAAAATAAATAGTTCAAACGCCCTGAATCATTCTGAAAATTTTCGTTATTGCTTTGCTTTAGTGTGCTGAAAAACAAAATTAAATTCGCACAATAATTAGTTAATAATGTTCTATTTTTGAAAATAAACTTTAAATAATTATAAAACTAAAAATAGATACTGTTTAAAGTTTTCAGAATATTTCCGTGGCCCCTAATATTTTGTCTTTAGGCAAATAAAAAAAATAGTGGTTTAGCATTTAAAATACAGTTAAAGTATATTAAATTACATGGCCTAAATATTAATAACTTGAATTACTATTTTGAGTCCAAGTGTACGTGAGATGGTTTTTGGAAAAGCTGTGATGAATAATGTTTCCGAAAAAAAAAGAGACGAGGACGCATCAATTTGTTTTCAAATGTCTGTATCAAACCATCTTTTCCATAAAACTCCATCTGAAATACAAAGGCAGCTGCGTAAATATGGTACTATTGAAAAAGACCACCGAGACAACAAACCCAGCATAGAGTTGTCTTGATTAAACTTTAAAATTTGAGTGTGTAACGCAGCCACGAAGGCTATCAAAATAAAATATTTCTTCTGTTATGCATGCGTTTGTCGCCAAATGGTTGACGTGAAGAACGATGGTCCCTCACTGACTGCTTTAAACTCAGATCGTGTCTCAACGAGAAATGATCAATTGACTTTTCTAGTTGAGACACGACCTGAGTTTTCATTACCAAGATGCTTTGAAACATTCAACCTTGCATCTGAAATCAGGATATGTTTTTATTACCAAGATGCTTTGAATCATTCAACCATGCATCTGAAATCAGGATATGTTTATTCCCAATCCTTACATTATCTGTAAATGTAAAATCTGTAAGTTGCAAACGATGGAGCTAAATGTTCAATATCGCAAAGTTTCGTTTGCGTATTTTGTGGCACTATGATGTACTTTTTAGCTCAGTCTCTTTTTTCGCCAATTTCTTTTCCCTTTCGTAAAATTCGCCATTCTCAACTTTTGTTCGGCTTTGAATCTAATGTGCAAAACGAATAAATATAATATAGTTTGTAACTATTGTATTTCAAGATGTTTAATAATGTCCCTATTTTTAAAATTCTTTTTAAAATTTTTAAAAAATGAAAAAAAGAATAACCATAAATCAACTTTCCATCAGCCCAATAGTCTCGGGATGATAATCGGATGTTTTGCAAGGCTCCATATGTCTAACTTCAACAAAAAATTTTCCACGAGTTACAAAACTTGTATCCTTGGTTACAAATCCTTGGTTAAGAAGTAGAATGTGGCAAGCCTAAAATACCGGACAAAAAATCTGAATACCGGACAAAAAACAAAACGTTGAATTCAATCTGCAATTGAATTAACCTCAGCTCTTTAGCCATGTATTTGATTGCTACTACAAAATATTTCTTTCCGTTCTAAGAAGGCGATGGTTTGTTGCTAGGATTATCACGTTGACATTCAGGGCAGAATCCAACAATTTGTCTATGCATTTTGAAATCGATTTCCATCAATACTTCTCAGTTGCATTTCTGATGGTCACTGTTTGCCCAAAGTAGCAAACTTAATAAAGAAAAATTTAAAAAGCCCGTCCATTTTTTTTTGTTATTATTAGAAGTTATGTTTTATTATTAAAAGTCATTTTTGATTTATTTATTTTTTTGCTATAAATATATACGGCCAGATTGAAAAAACTTAAAATGCATTAAGTTAAGAGGTGGATTTAAACACTCGCAAAACTACTCCGATGACAGTACATTAAACTCTGAGCTATCAAAGTTTTGCATGTGTTAAAAAAACAAACCATTTTATAAATCTATTATACCAATTGAAATTAATCAACACTTTTCAAGCGGGTTCTTTAAGTAGACTCAGCTTTATACAAACAATGGCCCTGGGCCAGTCATAAATTAGAAGCCCCAAGAGGACAATTTGCGCAAAGTTTGCTCGACGCAAGTTGGTGTAAAGCCATTAAAGTCTTCAGATATATTGGGACCACGAAAATTTGTAACTTTTAGAATAAATGCAATTAATTAGACAGACCATCACTCACAGATGTGGCGCTTTTTTTGCGTTTTTGCAACCCAACTAGCCAAAAAATATGCTATTCTGCTAATTACACATTTCTTAGGGAAGCCTGGCAATTGTGAGGGTACGACCGTGCGAGTGGCGTGTTACACTGTTACTTTATCGTAAATTCACAATAAAGTAACAGTGTAACACTGTTAAATCTGAGTAACAGTGTAACACTGTGAAATCTGAATTGTAACATTAATTTTACAATTGTAAATTTTGAAATCTGAATTGTAACATGATTTCACAATTGTATGATTTTTACATAATTAAATATACATTGATTTTTATTTATTGTTTTTTTTCAATAGTTAATTGTTTGCAAATTACTATAAATGATAAATTAAATTATGGTCACATTTTGAAAATGAAATTTAAAGAAATGCACTAAATGTATATAAAACAGAAAGTGATGCAATTGTAATGTTTGGAAGGACACCTAAAAACCAACTCCAAGAATTTCTTCGAGCAACGTTTTTGGTGTGCAATCTAGTTTAAAGTTAACACCATAGATTCTTTTAAGAAATAAAATCTCATTTTCAAGTTCTTGTGAAATTTTTTTGTCATATTTGTGCAAAAAATGTTGAGCAGCCAACACAAGATCTTCGTCATTCAAGTATTTAAACTGTAATAGAAATCCAAAAAGTTAGCAAATTTCTTCTAAAGACTGAAGACGTGGCGTGAGACTAGATTGAATTGAGTCAATGATAACAAAATAAACATTGATTTTAAAATACAGCTCGGCATCATCTCGACTTGGAAAATGACGGTAAGTTAAAAACTCACATGAAACACCAATGTTTGCAACAAATTTTGGCTCGGTTAAAATCTTATCAAATTCTTCACGCTGCCTTTTAAATAGATTTTCTTTGATAGATTTTCAATGTTATCCTTTTCAACATTAAGAGTAGCAAGGCGTGCTTCAATAATTAGATTTTTCCGATGAATCATTGTGAGTAGCTTTATCCAGATAGACGACATCAAAATACATTCAAACTTGGAAATACACTTTTGAATAGCAATAAGTTCCATTTTAGCCTGGGCTGTTAAATGTAGCACCCCATGTTTATTTTAAGCCTTTCTCTTTCAAATTCAAATGTTGTGCAACTAGTTTAAGACCATCAATTCGTACTGACCATCTTGTTTTGGACATTCCATGCAACGAAACAGGAAGATTTTGTTTTAGATTTTTCCACCTTTGAGGACTGCTACTGAATAAATTGCACATTTGCTGAATTGTTCCAAAATACGTTCTGCTTCTTTGCATTATTCAGCGCATCAACAATAACAGAATTTAATGTGTTAATTCTGCAGCTAGAAAATATAGTTTGGATTTTGTTCTAACAAAACCGCAATTTCTCTTCCAGTTTTTTTTTGAGAAATTTTCAAATAAAATAAACCTTTCTTTAACTGAAAAATTTGAATCTAAAATTTTAACATAACGAATAATCAGAGTAGTTTGCTCCTTATACGAGCAATCTAGAATAGCATCAACTATTATTGAAAAATATTTTGCTTTCACAATTTCATGGAGGGTCGCTGTTTGAACATGTAAACCACAAATATCAATAAATTCGAAGAATTTATTGATATTTGTGGTTCACATGTTCAAATTGATATTTGCAAAATATCAATTTAATATTTTGCAAAATCAATTTGAACATGTGAACATGTGCTCTGGTTCTGCAAATATCAAAAATTGATATTTGCAGAACCAGAGAAAAATGATTCATTTGCAGCATTTTTGTTCAAAAGAAAACAAGGTGCACAATACAAAGATTGTTTTCAATACTTCAGCACATCCGGTCTCTTTTGCATGTTTCTTCATTTGCGAAAGTTTCATTTACTAAACGATAGGAAAATGCATGATGATTAGAGTCTTGAATAATATTATTTGGAATTTCAATGCAAGTAATCTCAAGAAAAGAGTTCTCTAAACTAGAACTGTTCTTTTTGATAATCCAAATGTCAATAAAATTAACCGAATTACTTTGATGAGTCTGATCTCTTGTCTCTTGTTCCATATCTCGAATTTTATTTGCACTTGCATCTTCCTGATGTGAGATTTCGCGTTCATCTTGTTCCTAGTTTACAATATTTAAATTTCCTGCTGGTTTTTGTTCCAAAATTGGGTCTTCTGCAATTGGAACAACTTCATTTTTAATGTAACAACTGGCACTCACACTTTGAGATTGGTTTGCTAGTTCAATTTGAACTGCATTTTATGATTTTTTTAAAAGCGAATATATTTTCTTCGAGTTGGAGTATGCTTTGTCGGCCAACTCTTTTCTCCGCCTTTTACTTGCACCACTATCAAAATTTCTCTTCATTTCAATGGTATCTGAAAATAATATTGAAATTTGAAAACATAATAAATCAATTCATCAATCAAATTTATACAAATTTATATATTGAATTATGTTTAAAAACTTTAAAAATTGTTTACCATAACAAACAAATATTACTATTCTCGAAGTTACAAAACGTAAAAAGGTTAACGTACAACACGTAACGTACAAAGGCGCAATGTATCAAGTTGAACAAAGTGATAAGAAACAGTTCAAAACAAAGTGATTTAATCCTGTTTGATGAAGTTCAACTAAAAAAGAAGAAAAAAAATGAAGCTACTATAAAGCAGAACATTAAGTCATAACTCAATAGTTTGTACGAGATAAAAATGATTGACTTGTATTAATTTGATCACGCGCCCGACGGAGGGTTAACTGCGTAATTAAATGGCGTTATCTTTATAATGTCGGATTTAGGTTTGGAAATTTGTAATTATGATAAATAATTCAATTAACTTAAGTCAACTTTAACTTCAATTATTTTTCAAATTGAGTCAACTTATTTTGAGTTAAATTATTTAGAGTAATTAGAAATATAGAATTATTATTTTGATGTTTATTTTGGTGTTTAAAAAATGTATTTTGAAAATGTGAGGCCTTAACAAAATTGGAGGCCCTGGCCATACGGCCCTTTTGGCTCCCCCTCTGATAGGGCTTCTCTCTCTTTATATATATATATATATATATATATATATATATATATATATATATATATATATATATATATATATATATATATATATCAAAAGTTCATCTGATCTACACCTTTTCAAGATGTAATTGAGAACTTGAAAGTTGTAATTAAGAAACGTAAGATGTAATTTAGAACATGAAAGATTTAATTGAGAAACGTAAGATGTAATTTAGAAGATGAAAGTTGTAATTGAAAAACTTAAGATGTAATTTAGAACATAAAAGTTGTAAATAAGAAATCGTAAGATGTAATTGAGAAGATAAAAGTTGTAATTGAGAAAAGTATAAAGAATACAAAGTTCTTTGTATTTTTAATTTTTTTGTCCTAATATACTTTGTAATTTAAGACTGGAAATAATAATATAATATCAATAAAATATAAAATGTCATAAAAAAGGCATTTGAGGTTTAGACGGTAACTGGAAAAATCCTATCGGGTGTCAATTAAAACTTTCTTTTATTTTTGTTTGTGAAAAATTCAATTGAGATTTCAGATGATTAATAAAACACAAATAATTTATTTACATAAAAATTTAAAATTTGAATTTAAACAACGTCATTAAAAATCGTTGCAATATTCAGTTAAACACCAACTTGGACGTCTTCCATATTCAAAATTGTTGCGTAATCCGTGGTCGTATGTTGTACAGCGCGTGTATCACCTCCCATTATTGTATTTTTTGCTGCAGTAACAATTCTTTCTAAATACTGCATTTGTTGTTCCATAATCCCAGCACAGAATACAGGTGGAATGCGAAAAACATTTTTAACGTTTATTTTTATTTTGGACCAGATAGTTTCCACTGGGTTTAACATTGGGCTGTAGGATCCTAATCGTACCGGTGAATTTTTAAACGCCCTTTCCAAACGAGCGTGACATGAAGCATTGTCTTTTACGACGACCAAATCCTCTAAACGATTCCCGGATGTATCCCACTGGTTAAACAAAGCCAACATCCACTCGTTACAAAAATCTGCTTTAAATAATCCTCTGCGAGTTTCCATTATGACGACATTTGTTGTTGATATAGCTGCAATCAAATGTATGTTTGCATCTTTTGAAAAAGGTATTTTCATTATTGCTCTTTTCTTCTGTTTGGCACGTCCTTGCGTATTTCTACAAAAAAGATAATAATTTGTTTCATCCGACCAAACTATCTGATGACCATTTGTGATGTGTTCATTAACGTTCCTAACATATTCAGCTCTTTTTGTTTGTTTTCATTACTATTCATTGTAGTAGGCTTCTTGTGCACTTTTTTAAATGAAAATAGTCTGCCTTCGAGGTAATTGGCAATTATGGTTGTGCTGACGCTTAAATTGTCCTAATATCCTTGTTTTAATAGCCACCAATGTCAACTATCAGTCACTTTCAATCCATGTTAGTGTTACTTTGGTTTGATCCTCGGGTAATTTTTTTGGTTTAAAACCACCTCTTCCAATAAAATTTAAATTTCCGCTACGGACCCAATAGTATGCTGTCTAATATTTGACACCTAAAGTTTGCACTAGAGTCACCCAATCGTCGCTCAGTGACTCAAAACAACAAAAAAATGGTAATAAACCCCTCACAACTTTTCTATAAATTAAGTGCCCTTTTTTAAATAATATTAAATTGCAATAATTTTTTATTTCAAAAGTATAAATCACTTTTTAATAAAACTTTTATTTTGTATTTTATAGTAAAAAGAATGGAAAAAATTTGTTATTATTTTTAAAGAAATCTGAAAAATGTGAGATTTTTATTTAACTAAAACAGAGTACTTTTAATTTAAATAAAAGTGTATTTATTTTGAAGATAATCTTTTGGCTCTATATATTTCAAATCTACTAAAAAGGAAAAAAAAAGTTTGATTTTTTTGTTTAAGTTTAAAGACTTTTTTAAAAAAAAAGGCTGCAAGTTATTGTGTTTTTTTGGTTTATATATCAGTTAAAAAAACAATCCACCGAGTTCCAAAAAAATATATATATTTTCTAGTTAATTAACATTTCTACTTTTAAAATATAAAGGGGTTACTGCGGTCTCCTGCGGTATTGGAAGTTATTAAAGAAATACAAATGTTGTTAAACACTTAAAAACCTTGTTTTCCGCCATTTTTGAAAGTATTTTGTTATAATCAAAACAAATGAAAATGGCGGGAAACTTAAGTATTTTACATGTATTACTTGCTCTAATATAGTTTTTAAGTCATATATATTAAACATAGTTTTAAAAAACGTGCTTTTGTCATTATATACTATTTAAAAGTTTGTTAAAATATTTATTGACAATTTTAAAGAACGATTTATTATTCGATAAGTAAAACATGTTTGAAAAAGCTTAACTGAACAACTTTATTATTTCCTGTAATATAAAGTTAACTTAGTGATATAGTGTATTTACAGGATGTAACAATGTGACAATTGTTAATGCCATAACAAAATAAAACTTTAAACAGTGTAAAGTACAAAAGTAGATAATGTAATTTAAAATGTTTCTGATATATTAGTTTTATTATATCAATGGTTCTTAAAAATAATAACAATGAAAAGGTTAGATCTTATACGTGAATTAGGAGTTGATAAATTAAGATTATGGAAGGATTTACTTATTGAAATAAAAAATACTGAAGAAATTCGCAAAGAAAACTTAAATAAAGTAAAGGTTGCTTTAGTTATATTTATTTCAAAAGTGAAGAAAAAACTAAAACAATGTGGACGAAATTATGATTCATTTATTCAAAAAGAAAATCGTTGGCTTTAAAAAAATCTTATGAACAATAGAAATAGCCATTTTGGTTCTGGAAGGCCCCATAAACAATGGAGTGTTCTTGGAGAGCGCAGCAAAAGAAAAAAAAAAATGAAAAAACAAGCCACTGAACATCATGAAGCTCTATTTTTAGCTTCTGCAAAAAGTGCAAATGCTGCTGGAGAAAAAAAAAAGCCTCTATTTTAAAAAACAATATTTCTAATGTTTTAGAAATAGAAAAAGTTGATGAAACTTTGAATAAAACCTTTCCCATTAATATGAGTGTAGAGGAAGCTCTTGCGTTAAAAATGAACACTGATCTCAGCGATAAACAGTATCAAATGATCAAAAACTCAGCTCTAGTACACAATGTGCATATTTATCCTACTTTGCACGATATTTTGAGGAAAAATTTAAATGCTATCCTGAGAATATACACTTTTCTGAAATTTCTGCAAAATGTATATTCTCAGTGTAAATAATCTTCAAAGCATGTTAGATCACACTGTGAGTAGAATAACTGAAATGATTGATATGCCTAATTGTGGTCAAGATAACGAAATATTTGGAGTTTTAGATGGAAAGATTGGTTTTGATGGAGCATCAAGCCAAAGTATTTATAAACAGAAATACGAGATAAGCAACACAAGTATAGAACTTAAAAGTGAAGAAAATCTTTTTAGTACAGCTTTTGTGCCTCTATTGTTCAAAGTAGAAGATGGAGAAATTTGGAAAAATGGAAATCCTTCAAGTTGTCACTTTTGTAGACCTCTTCATCTGCAATATAAAAAAGAGAGTCCAATTTTATTCAGAGAAGAAGAATCAGATCTAAAAAATCATATAAATACCTTAAAGACGTTTTGCAAAGTTTTTGATATTGCAGGAAGAAAGTTGGCCTTTAATATCAGCTATAGAGTTGATCTTACAATATTTGATAATAAAGTAGTTAACGCACTTACAGAGACAAAATCCACTCAATCCTGCAATGTGTGCAATGCTTAACCCAACAAAATGAACAATATTGATTTATTAAAAGCAAAAACTGAGAATGAGTCAGCCTTAGAGTTCGGAATTTCAGCTTTGGATTGCTGGATAAAATGCTTGGAATTTATTCTTCATTTGAGTTATAAAATTGAAATTAGAAAGTATAAGCCAAAAACAATCCAGGAAAAATTATCTGTAGACTTAAAAAAAAAAAGAGATTCCGGTATTCTTCAGAGAATTTTAAGCTTATATGTTGACATGCCTAAAACTGGGTCTGGAAATACCAATGACGGCAATACTGCCAGAAGAGCATTTAAAAATAGTAAAGTTTTTTCTGAAATTACTAAAATTGATTGTAATATAATGGAAAGATTGCATAATATTCTCATAACCATATCTTGTGGATATCCTATAAATATCAATTAGATTTATACTGCACTGAAACAGCTAAATGTTTAGTGAGTTTGTACGACTGGTATGATATGTCTTCTACTGTTCATAAACTGCTACTGCATAGTTCTTCTATATCACATAAATTAACTTTGCCAATCGGGGTATATTCGGAAGATGCATTGGAGAGTTTAAATAATCAGATAAGAAATTCTAGACTTAAGCACACGGCAAAAATATTAAGATTAAACACAATGATGAATCAGATACACTACCTTCTAGTAAGATCAGATCCAAAAGTATCAAGCCTATTATTTAGAAAACATAAAAGCTATCGAGGAAAACCGGACGAAGTTATTAAATTAACTATAATGTCAATAAGAAAATAAATGTAACAAAACGTAGTTTTTTTTCTCTATGTATCAACATCCTTTAAAACCATTTTTATAAAAATATCAAGTAGAGTAATATACTAAGATGTATTTGTCTTGAAGATTCTAAAACTTAAAGAAAAATTTTTTTGTACGCGTATAGTCACCTTTAACACGCGCATACGCGCATTATACGCGTTGAAGCTGGGCGTAAAACAAAAATTTATCAACAAATTTAAAATCTTTGACCCAAAAAATATTAATTTGATATATAACAAATTGTGTCAAATTTGATTTAATTTTTGCCGTTTTTTGATTGTACTGAGTCACTGTGCGTCGTTTCGCTCAGCACATTCAATTACTCTTCTTCTATCATTCGATAAAGATAAAACATAATATTTTCTTTCAACTTGTTCAGCTGGTTGTATTTTATGTCTACAAATTGGACAAGGTTGTTCTGGTTGTTCCAAAAGTGGATGTAAACAATTTTAGTGAAATAAATGCACGGATTCAATTTAATAACAGACTTTCTATTCATAGTGTATTGACAAATAACACAACGATCTTTCAATTCCAATACTGTATTACTGTATTGCTAGTGCATACAAATGCTAAATTTAATATTATTAACTTTTTAATATGCATGTCCAAGATGATCTTTTATAATGACCTTTAAGCTTACATTGAATTCGCAATTATAAATAATGTTTTCTCATTTACATATTACGATTTCTTTATTACAACTTTTGTTTTTTAAATTACATATTGCGATTTCTTATTTACATGTTGGGTTTCTTAATTATATTTTAAAATTTCTTAACTACATGTTGTATTTCTCAATTACATCTTACTTTTCTTAATTACAACTTTCAAGTTCTCAATTACATCTTGAAAAGGTGTAGTACTAATCCAAAAAGATATCGATCTCTTACTACATTGGTCTAAACTATAAACTGGGGCATGGAATTTAATATAAATAAATGCAAAGTAATAAGCTTTTATGGTGGTTTCAATGATTTAGACTACTCTTTTGGTATGCTTAACTCATCAAAAACTCTTATTCCTTTTGAATTTGTTGATATTGATAAGTCACTAGGAATTTATTTCATCAATAAACTTAAGTGGTCTGATCAAATAAGTAACGCAGCATTAAAAGCTAACCAGAATCTTGGTATTCTTAAAAGAACTTTTATTAACTGGAATCCTATTATGCTTTTAAACACTATATACTACCTATGTTCGTCCGCTGCTTAAATTTTGCGCTCCAGTATAGAACCCCTATTTAAAAAAAAGATATTGAAAGACTCATTCCTCAATTAAGAAACATGAACAACAAATCTCGATTGGCAAATTTGGGATTAACAACACTCTCAGAAAGACGAATGAAAGGCGATTTGATTAAGTTTCAAAATCTACAAAAATTTTAATAAAGTCAAGTTCCTAAATCCAAATACAACACTTACTTGTTTTTCAAATTATCCTGCAGGAAACTTACGAAACAAAATCCACAACCATGCCATTTTCAGAGAAATTTCAAATAATTCGCATCGACATAACTTCTAACATAATAGAAATGCATCCCAATGGAATGCCTTCCCTTCTTCCGTTGTTTCCTCACATTCTGTCAAAGAATTTAAAAACAAATACAATAACTTTTGTTGCTCCACTAGAATAAAGTCTACTATAGCAGGGCGTTAGATACCCAGTTCATAGAAGCTAACTACGTCTATTGTAGATTATTTATAATAATAATATCCGTAATAATGAGCAACAGCATTAACAAAAAAAGACAATTTTAAGATGTTAAGAAACAAAAAAAGTAATAACGTAATTCGATATATATATTATATATATATATATATATATATATATATATATATATATATATATATATATATATATATATATATATATATATATATATATATATATATATATATATATATATATATATATATATATATATATATATATATATATATATATATATATATACATACATACATATAAATATATATTTTTTTGTTGTTGATATAATTCGAAATTAAAATGATAAAATTTTTGTCGCAATATCATAACATATATTAAGGAAAATTGTAGTTAACTTCAAAAGTAAATATTTTCAATGAAAGTCTGATAAAGACATTGAAATTCTTGATGTTGACTTTGCTCTTTAGTTAAATAATCTAGATTTTTCAATTTATGGTGCTAATTTAGTTTAATAACTTTTAAAAATGACAGAGAAAATCTACTATATTAAGAGTGAGAGAGAAAATCTTCTATATTAAAATCCGTAAGTACTAAATAACGTCTTAATCTAAATTGGAATTGCGGAAATGTTTTTTCTTTAATATTAACAATATGCTGAAAGTTTTTCCACAAAATTGGTCCCCGGTACTGAATAGAATAAGAACATAACTTTAGATTATATTTTTGAGTTACAAAGTTGTTTTCTAAAAACTTGGTGAGGTAATTATGGCTTACTTTTCTAAAATGAGGATAGAATATCGTTAGAGACTGCCCATGCTTTGTTTTATACCTGAACTATATGACTAAGACTATATGTTGATTTTATACACATTTAATGCATTGAGTTTACGTAGAAGTGACTCACAAGGCACAGCTCTTCTTGCTCCAAATACAATTCTACATGCATGTTTTTGTTTAGTATAAATATTTTTTTAACTTAGCGTAGCTGGTGCTTGCCAATACAATATTTCCTTAAGTTAAATAGCTATGTATAAAGGAAAAATATAAACTTTTTAAAGATCTTATATCTAAGAATGGTTTTGTTTTATACATCATTGAAATGTTTATTGAAATATTTCTTTCAAGAATGCTTTTATGTTTCCTCCATGATAAATTTTTATCTAAAATAAAACCTAAGAAAAACACTTATCTATTTTTTTCTTTCTTCTACACAGTGTTTCTCCATCAGTAGGGTCATCAGGAAGAATTTCTTCCTGATGAACCTACCGATGAAGAAACACTGTGTAGAAGAAAGAAAAAATTAGATAAGTGCTTTTACTAATTTATATATATATATATATATATATATATATATATATATATATATATATATATATATATATATATATATATATATATATATATAGGGGAGAGTGGTGTACCTTGAAGGTGAGTGTACCTTGGAGGCACGTAAATTGTGCTGCCATCTTGAGTGATAAATTCAAACTGAAATTTTAGTTGTATGTATTGGCCTCTAAAAGCTCGTAATAACTTGTTTTACCACAGCTTAACAAAATTGTTGTTGCAATAAAAATAAAAGTATGTTTCCTGTACCAAAAGTAATTTTTTTTAAAGCACTATTTTTTTCTACAACTGTAGGTATAAACTTTGTTTTAAAACTGATTATCAAAAATTGTAAAACTTGTTTTCAGCTGCATTTATGCATGCTTAAATTGCTTAACTCCTAACCTAAAAACATATGGTAGCGGTTTTGTAAAATCTGTGGTAGCGGTGTACCTTGGAGGTAGCTAATGTTGTGTACCTTGCTGATACCATCAAGGTACAAACTTGCATGATTTTGTAAATACTATTACAAGTAATATCTTTCATAAAAGTATTTTTTTAATGTCAATATATCAATATATTATCTGGTCTGCTTTTTTGAAAGCTAAAAAACCTCATTTTGAGCCATACTATCTTCTGCTTACCAATTATCCAATAAGTAAACATTAAATCAAACTTCTACCATGTTGAGTACTTAATCTATTCAAACAATAATACCTCCAAGATACAAAATACATTCCTCCAAGGTACATCACCGGTGGTGTACCACTCTCTCTCTATATATATGTATATATGTATATATGTACATATATATATATATACATATATATATATATATATATATATATATATATATATATATATATATATATATATATATATATATATATATATATATATATAAATTAGTAAAAACACTTGTCTGATTTATAGTTGTCTTTAACAGCATGTTTCACCATCAATAGGTTCATTAGGATGCTTCATGATAAACCTACTGATGGCGAAACATGCTGTTGAAGACAACTAAAAATTAGACAAGTGTTTTTACTAATTTATTATTGCTCTGTTTTTTAAGAAAATTGAGCACTCTATTTGTAGAATACACTTTATACTTAATTTGTACACTTTATATTTAATTTGTAGAATATAATTTATACATATATATATTTATATATATATATATATATATATATATATATATATATATATATATATATATATATATATATATATATATATATAAATGAGTAAAAACACAAATATTTCTTTTCTTCCTGATGATCATAATGATGTAGATACAAAGTGTTGAACAAAAAAATTAGAAAAGTGTTTTTACTTGTTAAATAAATAAATTAAACTAGTAAAAACACTTATCTAATTTCTGTCTTCAACAACTTGTTTCATATGAAAATGGTAAAACAAGCTGTTAAAGAAAAAAATTAGATTTAGACAGAAAGTATTTTTACTAGTATGTATATATATATATATATATATATATATATATATATATATATATATATATATATATATATATATATATATATATATATATATATATATATATATATATATATATATATATATATATATATATATATATATATATATATATATATATATATATATATATATATATATATATATACAGTATCGGACAAAACGAGTGCAACCAAATAATGCTAATTTAGTTTCTTTATATAAAAGTGCTGCATTTTTTCAATTTAGAGAAATAACTATGTAACTGTTTAAAAACAAAGTTCTTCAAGTTTTATTCATCACAAAGTTCATTATTTGTACACGAAAATTAATAAATTAATCAAAAGTATTAAAAAAAGTTGATTTCCTTCTGGAAAAAACAAGTGCAACTCGACAAAATGTTGACCAAGCTGTATTTCGCTATCAATATTTCGTGGCGAATCCTTGTCGATCACAGCCTTGCATCTTCGAGGCATAGATTCGATCAGGTGATCAATGAAACTTTGTGGAATCGCTGCCCAAGCCTTTTGGATTTGTTCAAACAGTTGATCCTTATTACGAACACCTTCACGATTAATTCTGCGGTTGACGATCTCCCACAGGTTCTCGATAGGGTTGAGATCCGGAGATTGAGGCGGCCAATCCATCACCGATAGATGGTTGTCTTGAAACCACTGCTTGACTACTTTTGCAATGTGTTTCGATTCGTTGTCTTGCTGAAAAACCCATTTTATTGGCATAATCCATTCAGCATGAGGTAACATAATATCTTTCAGGATATTTTTATACATGAAACGGTCCATTATTCCCATCGTTTTGATGTATTGGACCTAGACCGTTAGCAGAAAAACACCCCCAGACCATTACATTGCCTCCACCATGCTTCACGGTCTTATGGCAGTAACGTAAATCGAGGCGTTTTCCGGCCGGTCGACGTACACGGCAAATGCCATCGCTCCCAATGATGTTGAACTTCGATTCATCACTGAACAGGAAAGTTCGCCATTTCTGCACATTACAGTCAATATGAGATGTAGCATACAGGAGTCTTTTTTTTCTGGTTTTTAGTGAAATCAGCGGTTTCTTTGCAGGGCGTCGAGAAAACAATCCGGCTTCAACAACACGTCGTCTGATTGTTCGGTCCGATACAGGCAGCTCTAATTGCTTTTGTCTCTCGACTGATGATATCCAGGGATCCTTTTTGAAGGATCTGACGATCATGGAATCCTCTCTAGAAATGGTGGAACGCGGCCTTCCACCTTTGTTATTTGCTGCCAACTTCCCTGTAGAACGATATTTGGAACATAGTCTTGATGCGGTCCATTTTTTCACGCGATATTTATCACAAACACTTTTTTTTGACATTCCACTTACGTAATCGCCAATAGTTTTCTTTCTTAGTTCCAATCCAAGACCGTCGGGAGCCATTTTTGCACTTGAAGTCATAAAAATAATAAAAATAAATAATCCCGCTTCTCAAGGCTTACCGTGTTACATTTACCTTGTGATGATACAATAATGCTCTGTGGAACACAACGTCTTGGTTGGATGTGGACTGTATTGATGTAATGAAACACTTGTTGTATTTCACTTCTTGTATTGATGTTCTTCGATAAAACACTTTGATAAAACTCATTTCGATAAACTGTCTTGATAATACTGACTGATTGACTTCCATATACTGACTGAATTATATGTCGATTTACATGTCTCTTTTATAGTAAAATGAACCTGTGTGAACCTGATCTGGAAGATTCTAGATGCTTCTTTTCGATGCTTCTGGAAGCTTCTGGATGCGTCTGGATGCTTCTGAATGTTTCTGGATATTTCTGGATGCTACTAGATGCTTCTAGATGCTTCTTCTGGAAACTTCTGGAAGCTTCTGCATGCTTCTGGAAACTTCTGGAAACTTCTGGATACTTCCTTTAATTATTAAAAAACTTCCGTGACCAGAGTTAAGAAAATGAAACAAACCAAAAAAGTTGCACTTGTTTTTTCCTCTGCAAAATGGCACTTGTCAACGAAATTCTGCCTGTGTGCTATCACTTGTCAGCTTATCGCCTGTGCTGTCACCTGTCATGGCATGCTATGACTCTAAACTCCTGAACTGTTTGCTGTGGTAGTATAGTTCGTTTCGTTTTTAAGACATGTAAAATTAGAAACACTTTTTAGCATTGTTCGATGTTGGTTGCAAATGTTTTGTCCAATACTGTATATATATATATATATATATATATATATATATATATATATATATATGCAAAATATAGTTAACACATCGATTTAAATACGGAAAGTTTAAATAAAGAACACAAGCTGCTTCTTTAAAAATTTAATTCAAATTGCTCATATCTTAAATTATTTTGACAAACCAGCAAAATTTTGGTACTTTATAAGCTTTATTTTCTTTCATTTTATTTTGAGTGCATGAAAAAACCTGTTATTTAGATAATTTCAAATGGTATTTCTAAATTTACATAGTAGCGGAGTAGCGCTTTAATTTTGGTAGCAATCTTAGTCCTTCATCAAGTTTTCTTAGTGAGTACGCTTTGGAGAACTCCTCTACCCAACGGAGAGTCTGAACAATATTCAAATAATTAAAACAAAATTGCTTTCTAAATTAGTAATAAACATTAAGAATTAGGGTTTTACATAAAGAATGAGTGTTTTAAAATAGTGTTTAAGAATAAGTGTTTATAATATTAATTGTTTCTATTTTATTTAGTTTTTGATTTATCGGTGTTTTTTTCCTTTTATTGGAAGTGAACACATTATCAATCTGATACCAATGCTCCAATATCCCAATAGTATATATCTTCAGCTCAACAGCTTTCTTAAAAGTGACGATTCAAGATTATGGTTTATATATATATGGGTATCTGGGCCAGATGAGTATAGTCATACCTAACAAGTCGATAAAAAATTATAAATAAAAAATGCTGTAAAAGCATATTTAGATCGTGTCCTCTTAACAATTTTTTAAATAAATTTACATTTTTTTTAAAAATAAATTTATTCTTTTTAATATAATTTTCTTCCATGCTTCCATGTATAGGGTCGTTGCCGCCCGGTATTTTTAGATTACCACCGCATTAGACCCTCCTATTTTTACAGCCCCGGGCCTATGAAATGACTTTATCCGGCCTAAAATTAATCTTAATTTAAAAAAATTCTGAATTATTTAAAAATGCTTGCATCAATTAAAATTGTTACAACAGAATTATCATTTAACTTCCTTTCGGTATTACCTTTATCAAGACTACTAAATCTTTTTCCTACAAATTTTCTGACTTATTGTTCTTGGTTTCATTCTTCTTGCTTTAGTTATTTTTTTAAATCTCAAGAAAACTGGATAAGTGAAGAAATCATACCAAGTATTATACTGCAGTTACTTAAATATTATCTTTAATTTTATTGTTTTTTAACAAGGTGCTACATCTTTGCTAAGTACATTTTAAGAAAATACAAAAATTTATTGATTCGATTATAAAAGTTAATTAAAATTAATAAATTTTACTCATTTATGAGGGGGTTTCCGCGTAAAGACTCATGTCAAATTATGGAAATATAAAACTGTTTCCATGGTTAAATATATCAAAACATTAAAAACAGATTTTTCTGCCCTCGCGTAGTTAATCAAAGTCATTACATCGTATGAACACACTTACATCGTTAAAACACTTTTTTTATCATCTTAATAAAAACTTTACAAGCAATTTTAAACACAACTAAAAATAAAAAAAGTTAATAAATATTGTGCAACAAATAATTAAAATTAATACTATTTCCTATTTTCAAAAAAATGTTCGCTAAAAGAACATGTTTCATTTACAATTTTTTTTGATTTTGGATTAAAATATTGGTGTAGGATTTGACGAAGGTTTTAGATGAATGTTGTCATCTTTACGTTTTACGTTAAGTTTTGCTTTGAGTTTCTTGGCAAATTTTGGAAGAATGTCGTCACCTTGAGGTTTCGCTGTACGTGGTCCCATTGTTGTTATTGCAGGATTTCGCGGACCTTAGATACAAAAACAAATTTAAAAATTAAAATCGCAAATAAATTTATATTTGATTTAGATATGGAATTGTCCGTAAGCCTCGCTAGAGTTTTTACACAGAAAAAACGGTAAAAAAAATTGTGGACGTGTGTTCTTGTGTTACACGATTACGGGTGTATGCAAAATAAATTTGAGATGAATTGTGTTGCAAATGTGATGGTCTTTATTTTAACTTTCTTTTTTATATTATAGCATTTTTAAATGTGTACACACAAACACACGCAAACATCTAAAGTGTAAACACCTAAGTCACTATTCCCTCATCCTAAAAAAAAAAAATTTTTTTTTAGACTAGTTTTTTCAGTACTTTTTACCTTAGAGTAGGATATGCGATATAGCTTTAATAAGGTACAATTTCCTACCTTCTTAGGTAGAATATTATACTTTTAGGGTAGAAAAACCTCCAGGTGGAGGAAGGATTAATATTTGTTACTTTTACCTTTTCAATTCTCAATCTCAATCATATTTGATGTCGGTTTTGTACAATATATAAAAATATACAAATAAAAATTAATAGTTTTAACAAAAAATCAGTATTTTTTTGACAATATATAATTTTTTTAAAAATGTTGTTGTAGTAGCCCTCAATGGAAATTAATACACACTTTATATATATATTTTTAAAGACATTCATAAGACATTTTTTTGATACCAACTTGTAAGCATTAAGACATTTTAAAGACTTTTAAAGAATTTTATGTTTAGAAAAATTTTAACAAATCCATGTATCAAAAACTTGCTACTTAAAACGTCATAACTTTTTAAAGAACTGTATAGTATTGAAGCTCTTTCTAACTACGTATAACAATCTAGTATTGAACCCTTTTAAAAATTTCATGTCACAAACCTATATATAATACTTTTAAACCAAAATTCACCTATTTATTATACAGGAAACATATAATATACATATATTTTATTGAAATTTTAAACATACTTCCAAAACAAAGATGACAAGGAACTTTGACTGTTACAAAAATTAAATCTACTAAATAATGACCCTGCGAACTAGAATGAATAACCCAGCCAACATAAATTAAAAACTCTAGTTTGCTATATGGCTCAAGTTAAATGCCTTTAAAAATTTTGTGATTTTGTGAGAGGAATAAGTGCTACAAATAATTGCGCAAAATCGTGCAACTAATTGCACATCAATGAAAAACTTGATTTAAAAAATCAGTTCCTTAGCCTCATTGAAGAACTTTATTAGAATAATTAAATCAGCAGCATTATTAAAGAATTTCTTAATATATACCACAAAAATTGTCAAAAAAAAACAACAAAATGTCAAAAACAAATTAAAAATAATAACTAATTTAAATTAATTATTTTATTTTCACGTTTCTTAACTTGTTTATAAAGTATACAACTCAAAAAAAATTTAATTTTTATCTGTAATTTAAGAGATAAAAAGTGTTATTATAATTATATTAAAATATTAGTAATTACTAATTATTTTCAGAACCAAAAAAACTTATTTTTAGCTTAGAAGAAACAAACATAATACTACCATCAACATTCAACATGTAATTTACCTGTGCATTTTTCAACGCCATCACAACCAACAGTGCATGAAGAAACTAAAATACAGGAAAAAATTATTGGAAAAATTTTATAAAAACAACCACAAATAATAATTGAAGTTTTTTTTTAAAAGATAATCTAGTTGAACAGAATTGGTAATTTGTTGAAGGAAAAGAAGATGAAGTTTGAACCTAACAAATAATAATTAACAAAATGTACAAAAAAATAAAAGAATTGAGTCTCTCAAAAAAAATATATATATAAAGAATGCATTACTGGTGACTCCATAAATGCAAGTTATAGTGCAGTAGGCAGAAAAAATATTTTTTTATATTAAATATTCAATATTTTTTAAATCTGAATTCTAAATTTAAGCATGCAATTTTTGGAAAGGGTATTTTTCATATATTAATGGTAGCATACCGGGGGAAGTCCAAATAAATGAAACCTCTTGAATAAAAAAAACAACAACTGACAATTCTTAGATTTGATAACACTGAAGATCACTTTGAAAATAACCAATATTGTAGGAAAAGAGAAGCTAACCTTAAGAAAGGAAATGATTAAATGGAAACAATCAGAAAGTTTAAAAGATTTAAAAAAGCAGATAACACCCCTTATAGTTGTTTGTAGAGGTCGTTACTGAAAAATGTTGTAAAAGAGAGTAATGAAGTCAAATAAAGCCAATAACTTAGCTGTAAATAGTGACAATAATAAAGCCAACAAGCAAGATTTTCCACCAATTGACAAGCATGCAGTTCATGAAAAGCCTATCTCAATAATCAAGATTTGTTAATGAACTTTCGCAGGTCTGAAAATATTTTTGGTAGGGTGTTGGGTGTGGGAATTGTTAGAATGGCAAGTAACTAATTGAAATCAAGAAGAAAATTTGCAACAGTATTTTAAAATGGATAGTTTTTATGAGATAAATATAATCAAGATTTGTTAATGAACTTTTGCAGGTCTGAAAATATTTTTGGTAGGGTGTTGGGTGTGGGAATTGTTAGAATGGCAAGTAACTAATTGAAATCAAGAAGAAAATTTGCAACAGTATTTTAAAATGGATAGTTTTTATTATTCTTTTTTTTATTATTTATAATTTTTATATATGTAACTATAACAATAACACGTCAGAAAAAAAACAAACAATAACACGTCAGAAAAAAAAACAACAATAACATGTCAAGAAAAAAAAATAAAAATAACACGTCAGCAAAAAAAAAAAACAATAGCACGTCAGAAAAAAACAAAACAATAGCACGTCAGAAAATTTTTTTGGATTGTAATCTAAGAGGAGAAAAAAATCTTTTTCAAACACAAAAAAGCTCACAAAAAAAAATATATTAAAAATAAAAACACATAAAATATAACATATGTCAAAAATACACACCTAAGCATCCATACATGATATTAAGCTCATTTTTATCTGTATCACTTAAGTCTTCCCCATTCCCAACGTTCCACTCCTGCGCTTGTGTCAGAGATAAGAAAGTTGATTTTACTTTAATAGTTTTTCTTGACTCTGTAAAATCAGAATAATATCGGAATGGATAATTACCAAAAGACCACAAGTGGTATTGCATGATTGAATATATATCATATTTCTAAATAAACAAAAATTTTGAATAAATACAATAGAACCTTTGCACAATTTTTTAAAAAATATTTGTATTTCATTATTGCTATTATTATAATATATAATTTTGTTAAATAAATAATTTATATTAATATAATATTATTTTTTAAACCAATATGCTGGAGAAATTAAATTCTAAGAATAAAATATTGATTATTTTATTTTTTACTTCAAAAACTTCAGAAGCCTAGTAACTAGTAAAATATTTTTGAACTTATTTTTTCCTCATTATTTTTGTAATTATTTTTAACTGTAGATTTTGTTTTAAATAAATCCCGATGTATTTGATTATTATTTATGTCTACAATTATTAGTTTGTCTTATTAAATATGTAATTAAATTGATTTTGTTCTTTGCTTGATTATACAATTTATTATTCATTAACTTAATTTTACAATGAGTAGTTTTAATGTATGTTGGTTTTTTTTTCTTTTCTTGTAAAATTCTAGTACTTCATTGAATTTTTTTTTTCCTTCAAATTCTTTACTAAAGCTTTCATAAAACACAATTATTTGAAAAACTTTTTTTTAATTTTTAAACAAAGATTTCATTTACAATCATTTTTTTATCTTTATTGCTAAAACCACAGAGAATTTGGCAAAACCGATTTTTTATTTTAAAACTTAAGCATTTTTATTGTAGGTACAAGTATATTAATTGTAAACTTAACGCATTTCCAAAACTGTTAGACTTGAAATAAAACCGTTTTAAGTTATTTTAATAACTTGTACCAAGATAGTCTTTAGAAAAAAGCAACTTATCAATATTTCCATTGCCGCATAATGATGAAAACAATATTTTCTAAACTTATTTTTGACTGCATACAACTTAAATTTCTAGGTTATTTATTGTTTATATTTGCATTATAAGGTTGCTTTTTATTTTAATGTTTATTTTAGAAAATAAAAAGATGCTAGCTTTAAATTAAACAGTTAGTACACTAGGTAAGCACCCTAGTTTACCATTCTATTATATATAGCTATACTTTATTATTTTATATTATTGCAAAGTCAAAATACTTTAGTGTTTAGCAGTGTGGATGGAAGAGTTATTAGAAGATCTGACCTACATCGTTGGTATAAGAAGCTGCAAAAGAAAAACAACTTGCATAATGGCCTAATGGTAATAATATTTTATATGCATATAAACACCGGTTAATACAAAAGGATTAATTTTGCATTTGCAAGATTTCTTTATTGGTAAGTTAAAATTTAATGGAAGTATAGCAGATTTATAGAGAGATGATTCTAAGAACAGAATGTAGAGTCGTTCAGTAAGAATCTGAAAGGATAGAAGAGAAGCGAGACTCAAACTATTTTAAAAAAATCTCAATGGGAAAAATATAATAAGCACTATAAGCATTCTATGCAAGTCATGATAATATAGTGTAATTGTCCAGCTGGTGTAATGATAGCTAACCTAAAAAAAAAATATAAAAATGAGATAAAAAAATCGAATCTAAAGACAATGTGAACCTTGAATCACTTGCCTGAGACACAGCGCACTAAACCACTAAAAAGTTCACTTGTGTAACTGAATTTTTCCAATCACACTACTCTTTTAGATGCCTCTTTATATAAAATGTTACAATAAAAAATACAATAAAAAGTTACCTAGGTTAAGGTCAAATACGAATTTGTATTTGTACTTGGTAGTTATGGGCTAAACTGGCGTAATTGTATTTGCATAGTATTTGATAAAAAAGTTTATGAAAAATTTGATTTTGATTGAAATGTATTTGTAATTAACCAAATAATTTGTAACTTTTAACCTTTTAATCAACTTTTAAACTTTGTTTAAAATTAAAGTAAAAGGTATTTCCCAAAAAAACACCTGTTTGAAGCACCATAGAACCATTTAATTAGATTTGTTTTTCATTTTTGTATTTAACACTAAAATAATTTCAAAATTTGCTTATAAAAGGATATTTGTTAAGAGACCTTTTTTCATTCTTTTGCTTAGTATACCATATTATCAATATCGTATTGAAAAAATCTTTGCATTTTTTCCAGCAGCGTAGGAAGGGTGAAGCTGTGGGGGTGGGCTGCCCCGAACAACACTATTTTTGACACAGAATAAATTAACACAGTACTTGACATTTGCAAAAGCAGCAAACTATTAAAATGCATAATAAAATCATTAATTTATATTTTCAACTGCTACAACTTTGCGAATTGCACATGTCTTTTGTCTCTAAGGAAATTAGTCTATAAGAGGTCACCCAAAAGATTCTGGCAATAAAGATCAAGACAAAAAAAAGGAAATTGAGGAAACTTATTAAAACTAGTTCAGTTTTAATAAGTTTTCCTCTATTTTATTACTTCTCTTAATTTCTCAGCATAGATTAATTACTTCTCTTGCTAATTTTGTATAGATAGCCACCATTATGAGCATCCATATAACATAAACATTTACATAAATATATTTATTTGAATAACTAGAAGTATTTACTAGTTTGTTGTCAAAATATTACACCGTGCTACATGAACTTATTCTAAAAACCAAACAAGGAAAATTTTTTTTATCTTACTTATCACCTACGATTCAAAACGTGTTTGTTGAAATTTATGGAAAAAAAGTCAAAAGAAAAGTCATTATTGTAGAGGACAATGAGATGTCTGGTCAGCTAACAGCTGTTCAGATACGCATTAAGAGAATCAATGGCAAAGAATTTGTTGCATGTACAAACCATTTACTAAATAAAACATGCTGCTGTGTGAAAAGTAAAGATATTTTTGATTATATCGATTATCACAAATTGGATGAAATATAAATGAGCTGAAAAGGATATAAATGAACTAAAAAAGGGAAATGTTTTTGCCTCTTGACAGAGTGATCCAAGAAATGGTTAGATGATTTGAACAGCTTCATTTTCTTAATAAAAAATATGCTATACTTACTCCATTTAATCTTTTAAATGATAAATACGAATTCTAATGTCTGGGTCATGACCATGACCACATTAATAAAGAGGAGTTCTTTGTCGAAAGAAAAAGACTTAAATGTATTTAAACTGTACTTAAATGTACTTGAATGCCACATCACAAGATAAAACAAAAACATGTATAGATGTTGGTCCACTTTGACTTTTGCAGTTCATTCTAAATTACAGTTTTGAAAACTTTTGAAAACTAGTTCTTAATATCCTTATACTGCTACAAGTTTTTCTTACAATTGGTGTAAGTGTAAAAAAAAAAAAAAAAAGGAAAGATAAAGAAAATAGAATAAAATAAGAAAAATAAATGAAATAAAAATAAAGAGATTGAAGAAAAGAAAAAAAAGGAAATAAAAAAGCTGAAACTAAAAAAAAATTAAAAGCCAAATCAAACAAATTAACAAAAGAAAAAAATGAGATAAAAAAAAGGAAAGACAAAAAACCAAAGTTAAAAGAAAAAAAACATTCGAAAATGGAAAGTAATTAAAAAGAATTAAAAAGTATATATAAAAATTGTTCCATTTTTGAAGAAAGAAAAAAGAATATTTTTTAAATTTTATTATTTTTTAAAGACTATATTGTGTTTGCTTGATACGATTTACTTTTTAATTTTAATATTGTCATTTATTATGAAAACTCTATACTTTTTGTGACTAAATGTTTGTGTGTAAGTGGGTGACACGTTTTTATTTGTGAGTATTATTAAAAAATTTTTGTTCGTTTATTTCATGTTATTTTTTAATGAAATATTTATATTACTATTATTTATATGATTATTGATATTAAGATTATTATATTTGTTAAATCATTGTTACTTTTTTTTTGCAGTAATTGTTTTAGTTACATGGTAGGTTGTTACGTTTTGTCAGTACATAACTTTTTGTAACTTTTCTGTCTGTGCATTATATTCAATTGTTGTTTTAAAATTGATATTGATTTATTATCATATAATTTTCTTATTATTCTTATAATTTATCATCATTATTATTATCATTATTATTTGTATTATTAATGCTCTTTTATGGTATTTACTCAAGATTAGTTTTTAACTATTTGTAAATAACCTTGATTGTAAGATCTTTTATCGAAAAAAAAAAATATATATATATATATATATATATATATATATATATATATATATATATATATATATATATATATATATATATATATATATATATATTGATGTGGGTAATTGTGAAAGAAGTTTTTCAAAGCTAATTTATAAAAAGTTACCTTAAATCTACAATGAGTAGCTGCATTGATGACTTAGTTAACAGAAAAGTAACAAAGTTGATTTTTTGTAATTGTTAATGAAATTATAAATAATTCTGTATCTAGATAAGCTTTTTGATAAATGCAATTGTATTTCTTTTTATGAGGACAGTGCAAATCAAAGCCTATTCGCTTCGCGAAACTCCTGTTAATTGATAGAAATTGCATTCTGGGATGTCCTGCTGGACCTTTACCACAACTAACACAAATAGTTTTTTTTTTTAAATAAATAAAGTTTTTTGCTTAATATCTCAATTTTGTATTCAAGATATCTCAATTTTGTTAATATTAACATTAGAATGTTTCAATAAGAATGAAATAATGGGAAAAAACGTTTTGTAGAACAAAAAAAGTTTTGTAGAACATAAAGGTAGTGTAATTTTTTTAGAGCATAAAAGTATTTTATTGTACATAAAAGTTATTAACATTATACATTAATAAAAGTTATTAATTAAACATTATAACATAACAAAGTCTCATTACAAAGAATTAAATTGAAAAAATAATATCATAATATATCAAAGGGCAATACGTAGATTATTTTTGAAATTGCAATTTGACTTATTAGGTGGCATTATGTTCCTGTTTAAAAATTTTATGAAATAAAAAATTCTAGTAATAACAAAAAACATAACAACTTTTTTTAAAGTTATTAGCACATCTTATTACAAAAAAAAAATTGAAAAAAAGTATCATAATATATTATAAAGAATTTTTTTTGCATTTGACTTATTGTGTGGGTTTGTCTCTGTTTAAAAATTTTATGAAATAAAAAATTCTTATATTAACAAAAAACAGAACAATGTTTTTTTCCAAATAAAGCGCATGTTCTTCATGTTGATTGTGCAAAAACTCAAAATGACATTTTTTAAAATTTTTATTGATGAGAATCAGTTTTCGCCTCTTTTAAGATATTTATTAATAAATCTCATAAAAGTTGTTTCCATTTCACTAGTAACATAAAAGCTGATGAATTGTCAGCTGAACTAAGAAAGAGTACATCTGCACACCTTTGACATAACTTAACCTTTTGAATAAGCCATCCAGCCATGTGTAAAAGGGCTTGATCCTTTGGTTGCATTAAAATTTTTCCAGTAAACATATAAAATGATCCTGGACATAAATAAGATGTTCCTTTAGGTATGTTATTTTCTGTTTCATAAATTCCACAATTAGTGGTTGCTTGATTACTACACTTCATAAAATCATTTAGATTGAAAGCTGTCTCAAAATTTGAATCCTTTATACAGTTGCTATTGAATTTGCTTTTTTCTACAGATAAAAGTAATAAAGCGTTTCTATAGGCAGCTCGAAATTGTTTAACATTTGGATGGTTATTCTAACCACCTTAGCTTCAAATAATGGAAAAAAATTTCTCAATGCAGTCCTGATTAAAACGAGAAGTACAAACAAGCTGAAAACCTTCAGAAATAGCTCTCTACTTAAGGTTAGAACACTATTAATTGTGACACTTAAACCCCAATGATATGATATACTTGCTTGACTTCTAACATTACAAAATTTCCATTCCTCAATCCAGTACTTTAACTCTTCCAACTGAGAAATACTGGCTCCTTTTAAAGTTAGAGCACAACGAGCTGGTTCATCTGTTTCATGAATGAAGCAGATAAACCAACTCGTAATGAATTCAATATATCGAATAAAGTATCCATGCGTTCAACAAATCTTGCTGTTGGTAATACACTTAAAGGTAGTAAATTTGTATTAGAGCAGCAATATAATGCAGAAGCAACCTGATAACTAAAAACTTGCATGGCAAGTTTGATCTTCCTAGATAAAAGAGGACCAGGTTCTAAGTGTCTATCTGTTAGTTTTAGCACTAGACTCACAGAGTTTATTTTGTCAAAATTGTACAGAGACTGGATGTGTTGCAAAGAAATAATTTTACCATTAATGTCAATGTTATGTCTTCGTAAATTGTTTCTGATACTTTTTACTAAATGCGGAGGATCAAATAACATGAATATTTTTATCATTGAAAAGATTAGGAAAGTATGGTAAATTTTTGGAAAAACCAAGCAAACATAAGGCAGCTATATTAGTTGATCCTTGATCACAAACTACACATCTAATGTGTAAACCAGTTTCTTGAACCTTAGAAATGGTTTCACATAGTAAAGAAGCCAAGCCAGCTGTTGATACTGTTGAATTACAAAAATAAGCTACTGGTTGTTTCCATTTATTTGCCAAGCCTCTAACCATAATTACAAGAGCCTAATTTAAAAGTTTTCCATTTTTCATACAATAAACCCTGTCAGAATTTCTATCATACTCTAAAAGCTGCTTTAATGACATTTCATCCATAACAAGACTGACATTACGATCAAGCGGATTCATTGCATTAGCACATAACTTTAACAAAGAAAACAATCAAGTAGGAAACTCTTCTTGAAGATCTGAAAAAACATGGGACAAAAATATTAATAATCAGGTTTGACTTAGTAAACAGAACATTGTTCACAGGACATTAAAAGTTTGAGGACTATGAAACAGAATTTGCAAAGTCAAAACTTTGTCACAAACTGCCCAGCATTTTCCTTTTTGTGACTTGTTTACTCATCTCTAATTGACTTTAAAAAAAAACTAACTTGTATAGATAAGTATTTCCAGGATAAATTTAAAATATATTTTATAGACCCATCACAGTTTTTTTGGGTTTTTTGTTTGGATTTTAAATGTCGAACTTGTTTACGCAGTCTAGAATTTTTGACTTGCAATGTTAATAGTAACCTTTGAAGTTTGTTGAAATTTATCTTATTAGTAGACATTTTGTTTTCTAAATTACTATCTGAATTAACAGGTAAACAAACAACTTGCTTTTTCCATGGAACTGAATGACGTTGAACTGGTAGTTTCCTTTTGTAACCAAGAAGTGTAGGAGGATTTGGGATGTTAAAAATAGTAGGAATTGCTAATTTTAACAAACATTTTCCACCATTATTTGTAGAATAATATATTGTATTTTCAAAATGATTACTGCACAAATAAAAGTTTTTGTTTAAAAATACAAAACCTTTTTTGTCTAAATCTTTCCTACGACAGTTGATGACCCACTGTTTACGTTTACATTACAAAATTAAATAATAGAAGAATATGTTTTAAAATACTATAATAATAATTTTATAAACTTTTAATGAAAATAAAAGGTATTATAAATAATATATGAATTAGCTCGCCTTTTTTCGTCTTTAGGAAAATGAAAAAATGAAATATCTTTACAGTTTTTTCCACTCTTATTTCCACAGTTTATAGCAGCACAAAATGATGGCATTGTTACAACTAAGATCAAAATTCTTTTAGGTACATACAAAAATAACTTAATATCATAAAATTCTGAGGTCTGGCAGCATATCCCAGAGTGCTTTGCATAAAAATTACAAAGAGATTTATGAAATTATGCCTGACTGGATAGGCTTTGGTGCAAATCAGATTCTGCCCCAGGTGGCATAAACCCTTGCTACACTTCTGGTTTTTTCTAAACTTAAAATACAAATATTTGTATTTGCTTTTAGAAAATGCCGATTACAAATAATTGAAAAACCTAAAATTAATGTATTTGTATTTGATCAAATGTATATGACCATAACCCTTGAAGTTACAATAAAAAATGATATAAAAAAATATATTGTTAGTCATTTTATAAAAATTAAGTAAGCTAGTATAAAGTAACAGTATTAAATACCACAAGAGGGCTAGAATAATAAATGTGTCTAAAAATAATATAATATAATTAATAAAAATAATAATAATTAATAAATTAAATACTAATAAATAAATACAGTGACTAAATACAATACTAATAAATAAAATACAGTTACTAAATACAATAACTACAGATAATTAAAAACAAAAAAGTATTAAAAATTGGAGGAAGTTGAGACATTTCCCCATGATCAGGAATGAATTGTGATCACTCATAAGGTTTTATGAAGCCCAAGACATGCACAGAAACTTGTCAGAGGTGTGTCCACCTCAAACTTTGGTACAATGTCACCAAAGGAGATATTGTATGGCCAATATTTGTGAATCAAAACTATATTTTGTAAGAATTGTCTAACTCGACTTGAATCAAACTATTGTCTAACTCGAATCAAAGAATTGTCTAACTCGACTCGAATCAAAACTATATTTTGTAAGAATTGTCTAATTAGACTCAAACCTCTGTTATCATACCTTTCTGCTCGTAAACTAGTTGAAAGAGTGAGACTAGAACCTTTGTTTTTAGAATAGTTAGATATCAAATCTAAAGTTTCTCAAATTTCAATATTTAGACCATGATCTTTTTAATGATTTTTCTTAGACCAATTTTTTTAAAATGATTTCTTTTTATTTATTAGAAACTGCAGAATGGGCAACTTTGCTGACAACAGTACTCTCTGTTTTTGGCAGCAGCTTATAGAGTTGATAAGTGCAATAGAAACATCAAATACAATTATAGAAACATCAAATACTCTTTCATGATTTACAATAAACAAATCTTGATAATTCAATTTTTACAAATTGACATGATAAGTCAATTTTGATTAGTTGGTGTAAGTAATTGTCAATTTTTAATGGAAATAGAAAGTTTTGCTTCCACTAAAGTAAAAACTCATGGGACAATTAGTAAAAACTTAAAGTTTGATGATTATAATAAAAGTCTGTGTAGAAATACTTTTTGACATATAAGGTACTTTTTATCTCTTTTATATTGATAAATATCAATTGATTACAACACTTTTATATTGTTAAACTTATCCACAACAATGTCATTAATAAAATTTATAAAAAAAGACTTTGGATTGTCCACAATTGACTTTATCTCTTAGAAATTCTTCTTAGAAACAGTATTTGTAATTATGAAACCTTCGGTCAGATTGAAAAATTTGAATCTAAAGGAATCTCTAGTAATCTGTAAATACAAGTAACAACAGGAGCTTTTAGAAGTTTTAGAATTTACAGGATAATACTTTTCTATATCCAATTACAAAATTATCCTTTCAAAAGTATTATATATAATATATATAAAAGTATATAATTAAATACCATACATAAATCCTTATACATAATCACTAAGCATTAAAAGTTTTTTTATATCAGCCAATACTTTTTTCTCCTAAAACTAACATGTCTGAAAAATTCATAAGAAAGTACTTATTCTGATCTTTTGAGATGTCGCTGACTGCTTTATAAGAAGGATTTAAAACTTCTAAAGCTTGCAAAGCTAGTCAACAGTAGATGAATAGCTGCAGTAAGTATGTTTGCCTAGTGTTGTTTTAAAGATCAAGGTAAAAATAAGATACCTTTTTAGTCTAAAACACTGACACTTCTACCAAAATCAGATATTGAGCTTTAACAGATTTCTAATCTACTTAATTTCTTGTCAATTAGCATATTATCCACCCTCATAACCCATTTCATCCACTCTCATAATCCATATTAACTGTTTTTACAACAAAATGTAAAATAAAAAAAAAGTAAAACATACTGAAGAAAATTGCTTTATTGAAGTGTCTTTAAAAAACTGATTTGCCAAACCTTAAAAAAAGATAAAAGTTTTTTCTTTTAAATTTTTTATTATCAACAGTTATTTTAATATATTTAAACTAATAGTCATCATTACTTTGAATATATTAGTCATTATTAGTCATAAATTTTGTATATTGTGCACAAATATGCAGTGATAGGTTAGATATTAGGAAGGTTTTTATATAAAAATAGGTATAGTGAATGTAAAATGTTGTTTGTAATTTAGAATTATTATTTTTTACATTAGAAAAAAATAATAATAATTCTAATTACTTTAAAACTCTAAACATTTTTGAAGTCCTAATATGATTTCATTGCTTTTAAACTTTCATCTTCACCAAAGAAAGTATTAATATTAAGTTGATTGGTACCAGAAGTAAAATTTAATTTAAAGAAAATTAGGAAAAATTAAATATTGAAAATAAATTATTTATTATCATTATATAACTATTATTTAATAAATTTGTTAGTTATATTTATTTTAGATCTAAATAATATTCAAGAATCTCTCTGGATGTGGAAAAAAAGATTCATCAAGATATTTTAGTTCTAGTTTAGATCTTTAGTTCTAGATCTACTGAGATTTTTTGAGTACTTTTGAATAATTAAAAAAAATGCCAGTGGGTTTTTTTGCTTATAAAAAAGTGAAATTGTTTTTAAGAAAATGGCTGAAGGAACATTGACAGTAAAAGGAAGCAACAATGGTTAATAACAAGTCACATAATTATGTATTGGTAAGCGAAACAAGCGGAGATAGCTTAAGCAAACAAAATTTAAAAAAAAAATCAATAAATATGTCTTAGTAATCAAAATCTTTAAAAAAGGAGATTTTAAAATCAGGAAAGTCTGTTCAAAACAACCAAGAAAATGTATACCAAGAAAGGAGTATATAGCATTGTCACCATAAAATCCAATTATAAACATAAAATTGTTTTAAACATTAATATAGATACAAGACAATACCAACTCAAAAATAGAATCTTGAGATATATGAGACTAAACAAAAAGGAAGGAGAGTTTTGTCTGTCAAAAGATAACTTGTAAAGATAGGCATAGAATCCAACCCGCATAGAATTTCAGTAATTGCCAACATCATTGATCTATAACAATGCGTTAAACATCCATCTATGTGAACGTCCTTGGTATAATAAATAATAAAGAGTTAAAGCATACAAGCTTTATCTTGAGGCAGTGGTAGGAATACAAAAGAATTTCTCGTAAATAATTAATAAGTCTTAGGGAAACTTCTATTCCAATGCATCGCATTTAAAGCGTACGCTAGAAATCTTATTTCTTACCACTGCTTAAAAACATACGCTACATGAATAATTAATGAGTTTAAAACTTTTGTTTTGAATGATTTGCTTTTATATTTTTGAGGGTAACGTCTCTCTAATTCCCATTGTCATCTTTATAAGCCATAAACATGAATGCTGCTATAGACAAGCAGTAAACATGAACGCTGCTTTAGATAGCAGATTCAATTAGTTTATCATAAATGCAGAATTAATAGCAGCAGCAATTGCCATCCAAAAATTAGAACAATTAGGATCAAACACAACAAACAAAAAAGAATCAATCTGGAATTGCTCTAGAATAAGATTTAATAGCAACTGGCTAAAAATAGTACAAGTGCAAGTTTAGCATATGAAGCAGCAATGTCTGAAATTGAAGATAAACTCCTTTCGATTTAGATTGTCACATGACACTTGTAATGCTGCTGATAACATTATTTCAAAATGCACTAGTAGCACTAATTTATAACTTGATAACTTTCATTGCTCTTCACTGGTAAAGTATGTCTTTTTGTCTTTTTTGAACTGAATACTGCTTTGTCAGCAAGGGCTGCATTCAAATATTTATTTAGTGTTGCAGGGCAAGTGTTTATGCCAAACCATACTAGAATGACACATTAAAAAAACCTTACCCATCTCAACCTTACCCAAACTCTTAACAATCTTCATGTTTATCTTTTTTATACAACTTTTTAAGTCTTCAGTTAACCATTTCCTAGCTTTATAAACTAATCTCTATTTTAAAACAACTCATAACTTAATAGTGGTTGCTTACAACCTTGTTAGAAGTAAACTAGAGTTTAAAAATATATAAATGTAAGCCAGTATTTAATAAATAGTAAATCTATGTATAAAATTATAATATATCAAGTAATATAAATTTTTTTCTAACCCAGCCTATCAACCCATGCTAAATCTTACAACTTTTCTAGGGTCGGGTTTGCAAAAAGTCTCATTTTTAGCTGTGGTGGGGGCTGGGGCCCCAGTCTTTTCCTATATGATGGGAGATTATATATGGTCTCTAGTCAGAAAAGATGAATATATGCACTCAAGAAAATTTCAATCATTAAAGCACTTCTAATCTTAAGGAAAGAGTTATAAAAGCATTTAAAGTAAAGAACTTTTTTCATTTCCTTTTTCTCCTAACATTGTGCTTCCTAAATATCTTTCAATATATGAAAAAGTGTTAAAAGTGTTGTGTAATCATCCTTAAAATATTATAATAGACTGATACAACATATTGCCTAAGAGAAAATTAACTAAATACCTTTTTTTATGTTTGAGGATACAATTGTAACAGCTGCATCACGGTCACATCGATTTTGTTCATGTATAAAACCCATAGCATGAAGCATTTCGTGCAATACGATCCCTAAATAGAATAAAACAATTCATAAAATAAAAACAAAAAATATATATTGTTCTAACAATTTGACATATTCGCTAAACTTAAGATAAAAAAATAATTCAACTATACAACAATGTGCAACCATAAAAAAATTGAAAAATAATTCACATATTAAGATGTCAAAGGGCTGTCAGAAATTGTCAAAATGCCTGCCCAAGTACTTGTCAAACGAATAGGCGGATACACTGGTATCCTTACAAAAGTAAAAAAAAATTTTTTAATAAAAGTTCTACTTATAAATAGTCGATAAAAATTTTTCATTTAATGATTTATAATGATAATAATTTCATTATTTAAAGTTGTTCTTTTTCACTTATATTTAAATTTTAAATATGTTTTTATTGCAATTGTTTTGAAAGTAAAGTAACAAAAACTTTAAAAAACATTTATTTCTTACAAGTTGATGAACAGAATCCTTTCAAATCATTTTTTTTAAAACCAAATCTATATCTTTTTAAAAAAAGACTGAAAACAATAAAAAAAAATTACTTAAAACTGAAACTTGGATTTTTTTGCTTTAAAATAATTACAGTTTCATCTTCTAGGTTTTGAATAAGAGACAAACTAATAAATGAATTTAAGGAGTTCTGATTTATGCTAATCGTAAACATAGTAGATAACTTGAGGAATAATAACTACGTATTTTAAAATGTCTATCAATCTATCAGATTGTGTCCTACCTAGAATAAACGGAATGATAAGACAAAATGATTTGGCCAAACAATGGCACAATAAGATGTGAACTTCTGGAGATCAATAAGTTGGTAGTATTCTATCACAAACGATATGCTCAATATCATTTTCTATAAAATAAAAACCAGATATTTAGGATGTTTGTTTTTATTTTTTTTATTTTTGACAGGTATGCTTAAGCAATAAGGAACATTTGAAGTTTTGAAAAACCTTTGTTTGCGTGTTGTTGTCATGGAGTAAAGTTTCATAATGACTATGCCATTCACACTGTTCAGCACCCTACAAAAATGATGATTTGCTCAGTCATCAGCAGCTAAGGTAATACACCTATTTATGTGGTAAAAGGTACAATGAGGCGAGATCAATATAAAGAAGTCCTAGAAAATCAGTTGATTCCGCAGCTCAGAGAATGGTATCCTAATGGGAAACCATTTTGTTTTTATGCAAGATAAAGCTTCTTGCCACACAGCATGGAGTGTAAAAGCTTTTTTTGAAGATTAAAATATCTCTGTGTTGGATTAGCCGGGTAATAGCCCATAAACAAACCCTATTAAAAATATGTGGAAGCTGATGAAGAAGAAGTAGCTAAAGATCTACACATTTCTATTAAAAGATCATTTATTTGTGGAATAACTATATTAAACTGCAGGAAAGAATACATTTTTGTATTGAAGCAACATAATTAAAGGGGTAACTGTGGCTAAAGGTGGCTCAACAACATTTTAACATTTGATTGAAAATTTAATTTTTTTTAAGAGCTAATAAATACATTGTTTTTTAACTTTTATGTTCTATTTTGTCAAAAAACAAATAATTACATAGATAAAAAAATAAAAAATAAAAATATTGTATTATTTAAACAATCCATAGCCATATATTATAACCTGATAATTAAGACTTAACATCGAATTAAATCTATATATATATATATATATATATATATATATATATATATATATATATATATATATATATATATATATATATATATATATATATATATATATATATATATATATATATATATATATATATATATGTATATTAGGGTGTCCCAATTTTTCACTTTTTTTTTAATTTTAATGTGCACGCAGTTTTTCCCATTCTTTTATGTCCCCTGATAGTAAATATATATATAAAAAAACATTTTCGGAAATCAATTTTAGATAATATGTAAAATTCCATTTTTTGTTAAAAACCTAAATTTTACACATTTTCTTAATAAAATACAAAAATGTTTAAAAAAATATGTATTTTAGGAATAATAAACTATATATTTTTTAACTGGGATTTAGAAAGAACCTTTTTAAGCTTCTTTCTATTGCGCCTTGCCACCAGCATTAAATTTTGCTGCATAATGTCAGATTTGTATCCACCTACAAAGTCCTGAATAAGGCGTATGTTCCTTTCTGCACAATCGTTAACGCAAGTCAAACTTTTAACAAATTTTTTGAATAAATCTAATGACTTCAAAGCTTTTTCCTTCCTCCACAGTTCTACTTCACCATCAGGGACTTCAGAAATTTTCAACAGAAGCCAACTTTCCGGACCTACCAATTCCCAAAGCTCAGTGGACTCTGATATGACGGGTAGCTTAGGTTTTCCAGTTTTGAACTTGTCAGGAACATCATACTGAACTAATCTGTCCAACATCTTTTTCTTCACTTCCTGCTCTACATCTTTATCAGCCAAAGATAGCAGCACCAACTGCTCAATCAAGTACCAGTTGTGTCTTTGCATACTAACAACCAATGCTGGGATATTTACAACCAAGATTGGGATATTTATCTTAGATGCTAAATGCATTTTTGAAAGCCGCAAGATCATTTGAGGGTGATTTTGCAACCAAATACGACTTTAGAAACCAAGGTACATACCAGACAGATGTGAAGAATGCCGCTGTCTCTATCATATTTCTTTCCTTTTTGCTCATAATCATGGTGATCTTATCAGTTATTCTCAAGGTAAAAATGTATAAAGCATCAGCCATAAACCTAAAGAATAAAATTTTGTTACCATTAATATTTATCATATTTTTTATTTATATGTTATTTATAATACTTACAAAAATTTTATAATTTATCTATAAGGTTTTATTTTTTCAATATACTTTACCTGGCTTCATGGCAGGCTCCAGGTTGATGGAAACAAAATCCAGGTACTTCTCCCAAATAGAAAACAAAAAGCTCGCATAGTTTCCTGTAATCACTCCTAACAAATGTTTTTGAGGCAAGGGCTTCTTTTCCAAACTCCAGAGCTTTCTTAGCAATTTCATAAAAGGGTGACCCAGTCTGAAGCTGACTCCAATCAAACCTAACTAGGTCTAGCATCTTGTCCACCTCTTTCTTGACTGAATACCAATTTTTATGGAGTTTGACATACAGCCCTTTTCTTGGGCCTTTCGTCTTCTCTCCAGTCAAAGCCTCCATAAAGTGTGAGATGTGTATTTCTAGCATATGTCTTCTTCAGAGAAAACATAAAAGTGGAGTGTTAAGGATGGAGCTAAGGATAACAACAGCTCCAGAGTGTATTCCAGTATTAGATGCCGTAGTGTCGCAGCAACAGCAAATATTTGATCAACAATGTTGAAGTATTCTAGCAGATTCAAAATTGCTACAGCCTGGTCACTACCTTTGGAACTTGCTGTCTGAACAACACCTAGCAGTATGTCATCTGTGTCATCCATATCAGGGGATGTAACACTCACCGCTATTCTTTCTACAGAAACAGTTATTTTCAGATCTTCTTCAATATGTTTCACCCGTTTTCCATCAAAATGAACACATAGCTTTTTTCCTTAAGAGTAGTTATAATTTCTTGCCTGAGTTTATCTCCTACTGCCTCTATTTTTCGGAATCTCTTTCTATGAACTGTACTTCTTGATAGAATAATATCTTCTAGATTCACACCAGCTTTATTGCAAATAGCAGCTACTATGGAAGTTTGTGGTCGTATATCTACTCTGTATTGGGCGGAAACTGGTTCCGATTCAGATTCATTTTCAGATGAAAGCAACGAAACCTCAAGGTCATTGGATTTTACTGCATTCATTGTGATTCTACCTTGCCTCCTCCATCCTCTTGAGCCTAATATTTTTATTTTCAACTGAATTTTGTAATACTTCATCAATTTCTTCTGTAATATACATGTAATAATATTCAAAATTTGCTAATGAAGTATAAAAGAGTGTATTACTCTCCTCTAAAAACTCTGTCTGTATCTTAGAGAAGTTGCCATCACTAAAGTTCCAGTTCAATGATTTGAGATGATACAAATTTATGTACTTATTATGGCGCTTCAGTATCTTATCCCTGACACTGGATCCACTGATGATAAAATCTTGAAACCCTGCTTTGTTCCAAGTGTCTATTACAGCGGAGGCAACACATCTTTGTTCAGAATTCTTGCAGAAACTATCTTTACAGATCAGATCCCTGTTCTCATGTTTCTGAGGGCAGGCTACTATCAACTTAGTAGATTGAAATCTTATAGATCTAAAATAAAAATAGACAAGTATTAATCATTATGTTATTTTTTTTTTCTTACATAATTTTTTGCCTCATTGTGTCTCATTTTTAACACTTGTAGGGGAGGGGGTGATATTAGATTAAATCTGTATTGCATAAAATAGACCATTTAAAAATTTTATCATTGTTTTATAGTATATTTATATAACAATAACAAATATTTGTTTTACCTGGGAGATTTTAGAAACTGGATGTATCTAAGAATATTTCTAATGGTTGCCAGCTGGTTTATTGGAAGCCCATTGATTGTGTACTTTAAGAGAAAAAGTAGCCTCCTTGGATTTGTTGACAGGCTGTACTTTCTCTTCTCACTCTTCTTTTTTTTGTTTTTTTGAGTATGACCCATATAAGTTATTAATTTTATTATTAGTTAATCTTAAAACAATATTAAAAAAATTTAATTCTAATTTCCGCCTAAAAAAATTACATTTTATGATACAATTTTCAAGTAAATATATGTTTATTGAAGATATTCATAACTATTACATAATTATATATGAAAAAAGTTCTTATTTCAGTAAAATAAGTTTCTAGTTATTACTATAAGCTGTTAAAATCAAAATAATAAACAAAAACCAGTTAAAACAAAACAGTATATAGAAAACACAAAGTAGTCATGTTCAAGTAGTCATTATTATCAACATTTTCTGTGAATCAGGCTTCAATGAACCTTCTATTAAAAAAAATGTCAGATGGATTGATTCTTATAAAGTCTAAAATCATTGGTTTTCAAATCCTCTAGGGTAAGGGGCATTAAAAATGTAAAATTATTAAGTCCACATCTAAAATAGTGTTATAAAATGTCAAATTTTATCAAAAATGAAGAAATTCAGACTTTACGTATAGCTGAAATTGACCTCAAAAAAAAATTTTAGTCATACATATGAACTCAGTAGACAAAACGGAATGAGAAAAACATGCGTGCAAAAAAATATTTTTTTTGCGACACCCAAATTTATATATATATATATATATATATATATATATATACATATATATATATATATATACATATATATATATATATATACATATATATATATATATATATATATATATATATATATATATATATATATATATATATATATACATATATATATATATATATATATATATATATATATATATATATATACGTATATATATATATATATATATATATATATATATATATATATATATATATATATATATATATATATATATATATATATATATATATATATATATATATATATATATATATATATAAAGTACATATATAGGTATTATATAATTGAGACATTCAAAAACATCAGATTGCAAATAAATTCCAAACCAATTTAAGCAACATTAACTTTCTTGATATAACTCTTAATCTTCAAAAAAACTCCTACCAACTTTTAAAAAACAAAATAACTAACTGCTTTACATTCACACTGAATCAAACCACCCACTTCAAGTTCTTAAACAGATCCCTGTCTCCATTAATGATCGACTATTACAAAATTCTTTAGATGAAAAAAAATATTTACTCGTTTTTTTCATTTACTTATCAAAACTAAAGCACTTAAACAAAACGCTTTTAAAAACTTCAACTTCAATTACAACCCAAAAAACAAGACACCACTCCATCCTAAATAAATGGAATATAACTTGATTTGATTAACAATAAAATCAATAAGATTTAGCCAACATCTCTACTGTTACAACATCTCTATTGTTAGCCAAATCTTTTTGCAAATAATAGATAACCATTTCCCACCTTATTTCATAAAATATTGAAATCTAATTGAATACCACTAAGGTTAGCTAGAGCTGATCAAGCAACATTTCAAAATTATAAAAAACCAGAACAAAAAAAAGTATTTAAAAAGCACAACTGAAAATTTCCCTTGTAATTGTAAACCAAAAGAAATCTGCCAGTTGAATAAATATTGTAGAGCGACAAATATAATTTATAAATGCATAACATTTTCCCTAAACACACAACATAGATTGGTTTATCAGAGAGCGTGAAGAAAAAAAGAAAGGGAATCATAAGAAATCATTGAAAAATCAAAAAAAAAAGTTAACTTGGTCTATCCTAAAAAGAGCCCCTGCTTACAAACACACAACAACAAAATTTACTTTTTTCATATTTACTTTATAAAAAAAGCTGAAGAGCTGCTGAATAAAAAAACAATTTCCACATGTCAAAATAGTTAGTAAAAATAATAATTAGTAAAAACACTTATCCAACTTTTATCTTCAACATCATGTTTCTCCAAAAGTAGGTTCATCAGGAAAAAGTAGGTTCATCAGGAAGCTTCCTGATGGAGAAACATGATGTTGAAGATAAAAGTTAGATAAGTGTTTTTACTAATTTATTATTGCTCTGTTCTTTAAGAACATTGAGCACTCTTTTTGTAGAATACACTGACATAATTTATATATGTATATATATATATATATATATATATATATATATATATATATATATATATATATATATATATATATATATATATATATATATATATATAAATAAATATACATATATAATTATATATATATTAACTCTTGATCGTCTTTAATTTTGACCATAAAACTTTGTTTTTGAAAAAAAAATTTAATTGATAGATTGCATCCCTAAATCAAAACCTGCAGCCTATAAAGCGCCATACTTACATGTCCTACCTATTTGTCAGTTGATGTAGCTCCTCACATGTTTTACCTATTTCTCAGTCGATGTAGCAACACTTCTCTTAAATTCAACCTATTTGGGGGTTGTATAAAGTACGTTTGCTTTTATTCCAATCCTCCATAACCCCCCCCCCCTCCTTTTCTCGCATTTTGCTATACAGTTTTTTGAGTATCCTCAACCTCCTTATAAATACTTATGCTTTTAGCCTACCTACCCAACATTTTATGATATTTATTTTAATTTAGTGTCTTTTTACTATTATAACTGAACTCTGCCCCCTATCTCATATACTCCATTTCCAGACTCCCTCTCACCAATGTAAGCGTATATATTTTAAGGACGATCCTTTGTCAGTCTATGTAGCAGCACTCCTCGCATGTTCTACCTATTTGTCAGTCAATGAAGCAGCACTAATTGCATGCTCAACTTATTTTTTTAAAATAAAGCAAAAATTTTTATTTTTATTTTTTACAGTAAAACATGCACAAAGTGTTGCTACATCGACTATCTTACAACCTGCTGCTATAAGGAAATGCTCCTATATCGACTATCTTATAGCCTGCTGCTGCAAAAAAGTGCCGCTACATTGACTGAGGGTTTGGTTGAAGCAGGCAGTCTATCAAATAATAAAAAAAAACTTTTTAAATATTTTTTGGTCTTTGAAATAATTTTTTTCATAAAAAACCTAAAACTGACCTAACTGACTAAAATGAAGGAAAAATTAAAAACGACCAAGCAAAAGTATACATACATATATATATATATATATATATATATATATATATATATATATATATATATATATATATATATATATATATATATATATATATATATATATATATATATATATATATATATATATACATACATATTTAATCGATAAAAACTTCCTAAAATCTCATAAATTCCATAAGCTGTTTAATCGAAACAAACTGAAGGTTAGCTATAGGTGTCTTCCAAAAATTCGCAACATCATCACATCACATAACAATAAAACTTTATCAAATTCTTCAAATCTTAATGCTTTAACGTGCAATTGCTGACAGATTAATTTATGTCCACTTAATGGAAAATGTTTAACTAAAAATGTCATCTATTTATGTAATGTTAAGACAAATCCGCAAGATGAAGGCAGATATTATATTGGGCTTACAGAAAAAACTTTTAAAGATCGCCTTTACAAGCACAATAATTCCTTTCGTTATGAAAGTGGGTCAAACTCTACTGAACTTTCTAAATTTGTTTGGAGTGTTAAAAAGAAAGGTTTAAATCCTGTCCTTTCGTGGAAAATTCTAGACCAGGCTGAACCGTTTAAACCTGGTGGTAAGTCATGCAATTTATGCTTGATGGAAAAATATCATATAATTTCATCCCCATTGCCTTTACTAAATAAGCGAAACGAACTTGCGTCTAAGTGTCGCCATGAAAACAAATATATGATGAATAACTTTAATGTCATCAAAGAAGACACTCCACTGTATTTTTAATATATATTTTTTTTGTCGTTGTTTTTTTTGAGATTTGTAACATCTGATGATCGCTATTTGTATGAAACTCGGAGTAATGTTTTAAATAAATCTAGTGTTATAATTATTTAGTTTTTTACTATATATATATATATATATATATATTTATATATATATATATTATATATATATATATATATATATATATATATATATATATATATATATATATATATATAAAACAATTATATGTAACAATATTTTTAAAAACCTTTGCTTAATGAAGTTTTAACTTCAAAAGCATACTTAAGGTTGGTAATGACTTTTTTAAGGTAAAAAAAAATTATTTAAAATAAATACTAAAAAAGTTGCTAAAAAGCGTCTGAATATTTTTTTGGTTATAGTGTCATTACTAAGTTACATTTAAATGATCTCCTTAAACTTAATTTCATAATGAATCTCCCTAAACTTAATATATATTTCATGATTCTATTAAATCCAAACCTATTGTAACAAATTACATTGTCATATAAACCCCTTGTCATTTTAATTTTATTTTTTTAAGTATTTAAATTGTTTTAATAAAAATTCAAATTCAGAATTATAGAAATATCATCAATAATTAACAAAATACTATATAACATTATACCTGTATATTGACATCCATTTCCAATATTTATTTGTTGTTTTCCTCCAACTCTACCAAGATAACTCCAACATCTTGTAAATAATAACAAAAAGAATAAACTTTTTTTTCTTAAAACTTTTTTTATACCCTCTTTTAAATAATTTATTTAAAAGTTTTTCAATGGAAAATAGAACAGTACAGTACAGTACACAAGTAAAACATCAAAAAAAAGTACAACACCACAACAATAAGTACAATAGTACAACTACAAAGTAAAAACAGTATAACAAGTACAACAGTACAACAAAGACAATAGTACAACAAGGATAACAGTACAACAGCGCAACAAGTACAACAAGGACGACAATACATTGAGGGCAATAACATGTAAAAAAATACAACAAGCGCTAAATGGTGCTAAAAACATTTTTTCTTCCTGTGTAGGCATATACATATATTTTTAGAAAAAAATTTATTAAGATAAGATTAATTATTAGGATTTTGCTGCCTAAAGTTTATTTATAGTAAAATAAAATAGAAACTAAACAAGATATTGAACAAATTTACTATTTATTTGCGAGAAAAGTTTTTGTTAAACAAATCTTGTATCTAAGAAGACATACTAAAAGATACAACTGTATATAAAAACATTATCAACATAATAACATAGATTATTATAAATTTCATATATATTGATACAAATATATATATATATATATATATATATATATATATATATATATATATATATATATATATATATATATATATATATATTTCTTTATTTCCAAAATTTCTCTTCAGCACAAAATGTGTAAATATTCTAATAAGACAATTTTTTTAATTTTTGTTAAAATCATTTATTTTATAAAATACATGTTTTGACTATATCATAGCCATCATCAGTTAAAATAGATTATAATGCTTAAATCAAATTAGTAAATTTAAGCTGAATTAATAGAGACCTTATAATAAAAAATGCAATAAAAATGCAATTAAAAATTGTAACAAATGTTTTTAAAAAAGATAAACGAACCGGTAATTTTAAAAGGTACTAGATTGAAATTGTCATTTTTACATTGTTCATTTGTTTATTAATAGTAGGTTTTTCCCACTCTATGTACATACTTTTTTTGTGTTTTAATATAAATTTGTTGGAGGCCGAATCCAAAATTGAAAAATCAGCATAATTAAAACTATTAAAACATCTTTTATTTAAATGAATATGTTTATAAATGTGTGAGTTTTTATACCTTTTTTGGTGCTCAATTATTTATGTCCTTAAACAAGTAGTTTTGCCAATATAAGATGATTTACAGCCTGCGCATTCAAATTTATAGACAGCAAATGAATTAAAGTCTGTAGGAAAGAGATCTTTTGCGGAAAAAAATTTAGAAATTTTAAACGAAGTAAAAACCAATCTTACAGTGAATGATCTATGATGAATCTTTTAATGATTGTGTTTAGCCTTTGTTTTGTGATGAATCTTTTAATGATTGTGTTTAGCCTTTGTTTGGTTAAATCAGATATTTTTCCAATATAAGAAAGTTTAAAATTATGATAATTTTGAAGGTTTTCCGAACGCGATGAAATGTTGATATTGGTGTTGTTAATATGAGCTATGAATTTTCTTAATCAACCAAGAAGGGAAACGCAACTTGAAGTTGCGTTTGAGAACTTTAAAAAGATCATTAATATCATGACTAAGACCGAGACTAGTGTTGTTTCTTTTATAAACTCGATCGATTAAACATTTAACCAGACTAACTTTGTATGAAAATGAAGTAAAACTGAAAAAGTTTGTGTAGAGTCCCGAGAAAGTTTTCTTATGAAAAACAGTGGTAATTGTGGAGTTGTTTGTTTTATTTAGAGTTAGGTCCAAAAAAGATATTTTTGATTGAATTTCTTTTTCTATTGTAAAAGTAATAGAACTATGTTTATTATAGATATACTCCAAAACTAAATCGGCGTGATTTTCAGAAGTGAAAGCAGCAAAAATGTCATCTACATACCGCTTATAAAAAGTTGGTTTTTCTCCATTATATGATTTGAGCCATTTATCTTCAAAATATCCCATGAAAAGATTACCAAGATCAGGGAGAACCCATACCAACACCATCAATTTGGTCATAAATTTGTCCTTTGAAGAGAAAAGGAGTTTGAGATGTTGCAAAATTGAAGAGTTTTTTCAAGTCACTTATACTAATTTTAAGATTAACTTTACTATTTATAATGCTATTGACAGTAATATCTATTGTTTCTTGTAGTGGAATATTGGTGTATAAACTTGTAAAGTCGTAAGATACTATGAAATGTTTATGAAGGCTAGCTTGGTTGACTTCTTTAGAAAAAGTGAAAGAATCTTTAGTGCAAAACTACGAAGGTATTAGTGGAGATTCTTAAAGATTAGTTCTCTAAAAAATTTAGCTAATTGATAATTATAAGTACCAATGGATGATATGATAGGTCTGAAACTTATATTGTCGTCAGAAGAAATCATCTTATGTAATTTTGGAAGACCATAGATGCGGGCTAGATAAGAGCCTGTATTTAAAATATTGGATTTTTTTTTGTTGAAATATATGACAAGCTAATGTATACATTTGTTTTGATCAATTAGCATTTCTGCTAATGAAACTATGCAGTTCTTCAGCATCTCTGTAAAAGTGTGCTGGTTGATTTGACCTGTATAAATGTTACACAGGCTTACTAAGTTAAAATTAAACCAGCCCTAAATATCAACACTCCTATCTTGCAAACCATGCAACTCCCGTACACCACCACCTCACAACATCGGTTATACTTTTCAGCTTTAAATCATTTGACAAGAACATTTCTTTTTCCATTTATTACCTTAAAGTTAATGCATCAGTAGAAATTATGTTTCAACTCTTAAGTTCCTAACTGCTCCAAAAACTCTTATTTGCCTAGTTTTTCTCCTCAAACATCAGATCTTTTTTTCATCAGATCTAAAAAGCCCTGCCTGAATATGCACAAAGGGACAGCTTATCAATAGATGCTGCTACTTTTTATATAACAAAAATTGAGTGCAATTTCTTTGCAAACAAGCTGATAGTTTATATGCCCTCAAAAGACTTATTCAAACGTTTATCATCAAAAAATTTTCACCTTTTTTAAAATACGTCAAATTATTTAAATAATATTTAAATAATAAAATTATGATTTGAAGTTTTTCATTAATGGGGCACATAAAAGATATTTTTTCAGAAATTAATTCATAAAAACTACTTTTTCTCTGAAGTTTTAAATAAACACAAATATAAAAAATCACTAAAATCAAAATTTTCCTGAAAGTCACAATAAAACTTATTTAATAACTCATTTCCTACATTAATCCTTTCCATCCCTTACTAGTTAGTAAGAAAACAAAACCAGTTTAAACTTTTTCCTTTTTTCTTTTTAATTTTTTTTTTTAAAAACAAAAAAAAATTTGTATTTCTTGTTGGGGGAGATCCCCAAAAGTACATATGCAGTAAAAAGTACGCACTTACCTTAACACATAAATTTTTCAAAATAATAAAAACAAAAAAACTAGACTTTGAGATCAAACCGCATTTATAGTCACTAACTTTTACAATCTTTAAAAATATTTTCCATATCTTGTTCAAAACCATTTGTTTTTTGGTTAACCCCCTCCCCCTCCCCATGTACATACTTTAAGGAAGACCCTTAATTCTAATAAATAATATTAACATTAATGCAGTTATTAAAAACAAAATTTTTTTTCATAATAGTCAAAAAAAAATTTTCTAGACTATTTCAAAACATTTCAACATACCCTCCATTGGCTACAGATGTGAAATAAACATAATCTCGTTCATTAGTGCGAGGAACCCAAACAGCAGGATTCAATTTACATAAGTTACTGGTCATATAAGAGTTCAACATACCAATAGATTTTAGAATAATACTTCTAAAATCTAAAAAAAAAAAAGATTTCTTTTTTTCTTAAACTGGTTGATCAATTTAACTTCTAATTTATCAAATTCTAAAACAATAAAAAAAAACCAATTAAAAAAATCAATTAAAAAAAAAAAAAACGTTTATAAGTTTTATACTACATAACAATGAACAAAAATATTTCAAAATTATTATTTTACCATATCCAGGTGACATTTCAAAAGTGTAGGGAACTCGTGGTTGTCCTAAATTATTTTTCCATAATGTTGGCATTGCACGTTTATTGCCTTTAAAAGTAAAAAAAAACATATAAAAATATATATAAAAAAAAAATAATGTAAAAATAACAATATTAAAAGTAACAAAAACAAATTATACATTACTTTTTTTTTAAAATTTATATTGTATTTTTTACACAGTACTTTATATTTATCCCCAATATTAAAGATAACAACATGATTAAAAGTGATATAATAATAAAAGTAACATAATATTTAAAGAACCTAAAGCAATTAATATAAATTTATAAGTAAAACTTGTAAAGTGTGTACACGAAACTTGTAAACTTGTAAAGCGTGTACACGAAATAAATGTGATAGTAGAAAAACAACTAAAAAAAAGTTCTCCTCAATTTTTATTTCGAACCAAGTAATAACTTTAATACAATTTATAAGAAGATCAAACATTAAAAAAAAAATTAATTATTCCTGTGGGAATCTAATAAAATTTCGAGCTTTCGCTTTAGTGGTACCCATAGGCTTGTGCACAGAATAAGAATCAAAACTATTTGATGCTTTTTTAAATGATATTTTAATATCTTTAATGTTTCTGCAAAGCTTTTTTGTTTTTTTCATTTTTCTTTTAATAATAGCCCAGTAATTTTCAATAACTCTCAATTCTGGGCAGTTTGGAGGATTTTCTGTTTTAGGCACAAATTTCACATTATTCTTTTTATACCATTCCATAGCTAGTTTATAATAATGAATTGAAGCTAAATCAGGCCAGAACACAGGTCTGTCATGGTGTGATTTAATGAGAGGTAAAAGGTGTTTTTGTAAAGATTCTTTAACATATATTTAACCCGAAAGTGTGGACTGAGAAATATAAGGTGCTAATTTTTTGCCACAACTGCAAACAGCTTGCCAAATCGAAAAGTTTTTAGCGAACTCGTCATGTTTTGTGTATTTAAACTTCTTATCTGCTTTTTCTCTATATTTGGCAATATAATAAACAGCACCAGAAATTTGTTGATGATCGTACTTGATATAAGTTTCATCGTCTTTAATAATACAGAAATTTTTAGAAATAAAATTGTCATACAACTTTCTGCCGCAGGTTCTTGCACTTTTTGTTGAATTTCAGAACGATTGGGCACTTTTTGTGCTTTGAAAGAATGAAAACCATGTTTGTTTCTAACTTTTGCAACAAAACTATGAGATCCATATATTCATAATCCATATATTTTTGCGCGTTCCCTTAGTGAAAGGCTTGGGTTATTCTTAAAACTGTTAACCAGTTTTATTACTAGTTTTATATCTTTAAAACCTTCCTTTCTTCCACAACCAGATTTGTGTTTGATCAATTTTGTTTGAGAAAAACGTTGAATAACACGACTAACGGTTTATGGATGTATTTGCAACAATTTTGCTATCAAATTGTAGCTACTATTAGGATTTTGTAAATATTTGTGCATAATTTTTTCTCTTAGGTCTTCTTCTTTTGTCATTTTTAAAACTAATTTCAAGTTAAATCCAAAAACTAACATATTTTTTTGAAACCACAACACGTTGTAAACAAGATACAAAACAATTAAAAAGATTTTAATACAACCACTGAAAAAAAAACGACGTGCTTATTCTTTCACATTTATTTCGTGTACACACTTTACATCAATAAAAATTTTTGAAAAATTATACAAAAACATATTATTGCACCTCTTATTAACAACAACTTACTAAGTCCATGCCAACATGGATTCTGCCCAGATCATTCATGCTTAATTAATCTTCTAACTATAATCGATTCTTGGACACAATCACTTAATAATATTATTCCTTTAGACAATATTTACCTCAGTTTTGAAAAAGCTTTTGACAAGGTATCTATATTATTTTTATTTGCTTTATTTGATATTTTATTAAGGTGTCACTCTAATGACAAGTTTTTAACGATACAAGTGACAACGAACTTAGTTTTGTAAAATTATAAATAAATTTTTTTAAATTTATGGATAAATAAATGAATAATAAAAAAAAAAAAGTTCCTCACACAAATTTTCAATTTCTAAATTTGCAACTTATGGCATAAATGAATCAATTCTACATTAGACAAAAAACTTTCTTGAAAATCAAAAGGTTATTATAAATCGTACTTACTCAAACAGGGTAACCCTGAAAGTGGAGTTCCCATTAGGAACCATCCTATCAGCGCTACTTTTTTTTTATCTCTGATTTTAACCCTATACTTATACTATGTCAAAACAAACTCTGTACTTATACTATGAATGATTCAGAACTAAATGTAAGAGTAAATAACAAATCTACAAACTGCAAACAAGATTTATGTGTTCACAAAGACTTAAATTTTCAAAACACACTTCTATTCAAGTCAACAAATAATAGGCTTAATAAAATAAAATTATTTATATTCTTTAAAAAAGTATTCTTAGCTCTAGTCCATTCTCATGTGGAGTATTGTAGATAAGTTTGCGACTTGAAGCATTTTAAGGGAGATTCTATTCAAAATGTGGGTATTATTAAAAAGTTAATATTTCAAAAGTAGACTTAACTCAAATTTATCATGGAAACTACTGATGATATTTTTTCAAAGGGTAAAATAACTAATTAGTTTCGCCCTTTTATATTCGGCGCCCTGGGCAATCGCCCAACCAGGCCCTACCCTAACGCCGCCACTGTGTGCATGTACAAAATTTATATATATGATTTAATTTAAGTTTGTATATATGTATGTATATAAATATATATACTGGGGTGTTGACTTTTTGGTAAATTTTTGGTATCTCCAGTTTCCAATATAAAAAACAGATGAACTTTGGTTTGAAAGTAACTCAAAAGGTTTTTATTTATTTTATTTAATTTAATTAATACCAGTTATCAAAATGTCATAAAGTTTTTTTATAAAGCGTTTATATTATTCATACTCAATAAGTATGCATATTATATATGTGTGATAAAATGATTTATGTGATGAAATTGTGGTTAATTTTTTGACCTTGTAGTAGATATTTTATCTTAGATATTACTTGAATTAATTTTGTTAAATAGTCTAAATACATGTTGCTTTTGTTAAGGAAAGATATATTCAAAATGAAGAAACGAAAAAAGCAGAATTTTATTCAGTACATATCCGAGACTTTAAATTTTATTTATATACTAGTTTATATACTAGAAAGGTTTTTTAATAAAAAAGATTCAAATACGTTTTAATAATGTGGTAGTGGTGTAGTGGTAGTGCTCTCACCTTATAAGCGAGAGGTTCAGAGTTCGATCCTCACCACGTTCTACGAATGTAGAAAACATAATTTTGATACAAAAGAACTAAGCAGAGAGCTTGCTAAACTGGTGACAGCTCAATGGTTGAAAGCAAATAGTCAGTTTAAACCACCAGTAACAATTTCGGAAAAATCACTCGCGGAAAAAATAGAGAGAATATGGAATAAAATATCCAAGTTTTTGAAAAACGCAAAACCATCCAAAGAAGCAACCAATAAAATAATTAATGACCTCGATAGCCTCTTTGATATCATAGCATGTACTCATACAATCAATATATGCACAGAGGCATCATCATTATGCAATGATCCTAAAAACTGCAAGATAGATGCACGTGTTTATTGTTCATGTCCTCTATTACAAAAAGTTCCTTTACTTGATCTTCTTTGGCTTTGTAATCAGAGGCTTAAAAAGAAAGAGATTTCTACTATGCAAATTGGTTTACTCTTTGGTGCCTAATAGAAGGAGGGGAGGGGGGGGTTTGGAATAAGCGGGGGGGGGGTTGGAAATATAACTAAAACTTAATAAGCAGGGGGGCTGGAATAAGCGAGGGGTTGGAAAATTTTTAAAAATTCTTTTTGTAGTCGCCATTTCGTTCTTACACTCTGATATTACAACGTATACAAGTAAATAAGTACTGTAAATGATATGACGTGCGATAAAAAGTAGAAAATTTATTTTTTAATGAATAATGAAGTAACGATAGAAAGAAGAAAATAGAACGTTCTTTTTTTTACAACAAAGTTTTTTGAATGAATGATATTACATAACGTAAGTAAGTAGTGAAAAAGAAAATTTTTATAAAAAATTGTCTTGTCTTGGATGGAATTTTTTATAAAATTTAATAGCCGAGGGGGTTGGAATAAGAATGTCCTGGGTGGAAAATTTCTGAAAAATTAATTAGAGAGGGGGGGGGGACGTCTATTAGGCACCAAAAAGTGTGTGATTATAAAGAATCGATTCGTTTACAGAGTAATGAAAAAAGAAAAAGCATTCACGAAGAAGCTGAAAGAAAAAGGAAAAAGTAAGAAAATGAAAAAGTAAGAAAAGGAAAAAAAAGAAAATGAGTTTGATATATTTCAGGTCAGCTAAATTACAATAAATGAATGGAATTCTTTAATTGTATTAAAACATTTCTTACTACAATTTAAAATAGACTTTAAAACTAACTTTTTAATGTTTGATATATATGTTAAACTTTTTTGAATTTAAAAGTATATATATTCTATTATATATATTGATACTTACCAATATTGGTAAGTAATAATATTTTAGAAACTGCATTTTTAAACAATTTAGAATCCTGAATTAGTTTTCAATTTGTTGGAAGAAAACAACAACGATGTTGACCAAAATTTTTTTTCGTTCTTTAGTGTTTATTTATACTGTACATACAGTATAAATACTGCTCGACTAAAGAACGAAACAAAAATTTTGGTCGACAAGTTGCTTGAAGAAAAGCTTGGAAAATTGGCATCACTGGTTACAAGATACTTAGAAAAACGAAGTCTATAGCAAAACAAAATGACTATAACACATGCAGCATCAGCTGCAATAAGATTTCTAATGTTGGTGCAGCAGCTATAGTTACTGGTAAAATAAAAGATTTTACAGCTGCAGGTAATCTTTCTCCTGATATGTCATACCTTTCTGTTGACCCAAACAAAATGCGAAAAGCTAAGAGTAATGTAATACAAGTACAATAATTGAAGCTAATAAATGTAGTAACGAAAATATAGTTGGAATTGCTTATGATGGAAGAAAAGACTGTACCAAAACGTTAATTATAGATAAATATGGAAAACTTCACCCTAGAGTCATACAAGAGGAGCATATAAGTGTAACTTGGGGGCCAACTGGATGTTATCTTGCTCACATCATGCCAGAACTTGCTATTCATCTGGAAAAACCTCCAAAAAAGATAGCTGAGGTGCTTCAAAAAAACGATGCTACTGAATAATGCATGGTAATAGGTGGATATTCAACTAATACTAACACAGGATGGTCAAGGGGAACTAATGCGCATCTTGAGAAATTGTTAGGATATAAATGCTATTGGGCAATTTGGATGAAACATACAAATGATCTAGCTAAGACATATAAGTATATCACTTGATGGTCCGACAAAAAACAAGGATGGATTTACAGGATCGGTTTGCAAAAATCTTAAATATGTAAATGATATGGCTACAAATTATAATTTTGCACCCCTGCCAGATGGAGAAGTACTTCCAAAACTTGATGAGAAAGGCATAAAAAGTTTATTTACTGATGCTTATATTAGTTATAGATATATAAATGTTCCCTGGAACACGCAAATCTTAAATGTGGTTCACTGTTTCATTCTCGCTGGCTTACAACAGATATGGCTTTGATATTTTTGTGGACAAGAAATCATAACCTTAAATACAGCAAGCTTAAGATCTTGAAGATACTAGTTGAGTTTAGTGTCAAAATGTATTTTAAACTTTTTTTTTTTTTTTTTTACTTCTTTATTTACTTTAAATTTCTACCAAACATCTGCTGGAGGACGGACCAAGAAACACTTTGCTTGAACTTAAAATTATTAAGACACTTCCAGTTAATGTGGTAAATATTATCACACCATATATACGAACTGGGGCTTGGTACAGCCATAGTGAGTGTATTCTGGTTTCACTCCTGACTAGCTCTAACGAAATTGAAAGAAAGTTTGGTTTTAATATGATTTTACAAATTAGAGGAAATAATGAGCTTGACTCTGCTGCTCGAAAAAGAATATCTCCAAGATTAACCTTGACTTGATTAACCTTAATCTTCAAGAATTAATTTCTTGGAATTTAAAAGATTGTTATGAACCAATATTTACATGTAATCTTTCTAAAGCGGAGATCTCCAAGCTCTTCGAAAATCCATTGAAAATTCCTAAATTCAGCATTCACACTCAAGCAACAGAACCCTGCGTCAAAAGCGTGATGGAAGCATCATCTGTTGATTATGGCCAAAAAAGAAGAGATGGATTTGTTAGAACAAGAATGATGCAAAGTGAAGAACTTCCCACCTTTAAATCAAAGAAAGATGTTCTTGAAATAATGTAATTAAGAAACAAAAGAAAATTGTATATTTTGTATTTTATTTAATTTTTATTCAAAATTTAAACCTGTAAAACTTAAAACTGCTTCAAATGAGAAGTATATTTTTAATAAAATATTTTGCAAAAAATCTTTTTTTAAATAGTTATAAATCTTTTAGAAAATTAAAAAGTATGAGGTCGTGTAACTTTTTGATTAAAAAACCATTCCCTTTCATTAAGGACGATAACATAAAGTCATTTGTTCAGAGGTGAGCAAGGGGGTTAGGGAGGGGGAAGGTGTTCCTAGGCTCTAATCATTAAGAAAGTTTAATCAGTTTCTGAAAAAACAATGTTATTTTACATAAGTATGAATATAAAATGATTTGGAGTTTACACTTTTCTAAAAAAAATAAAAATGTTATAACTAATAATATATTGCTTATCTAAATGTGTCAATTTTACTACCAAAACGTTTTCAAATTTAAAAACACTAAAAGAAAACTCAAATTAAAATTTAATTTTACATCAGAATATGACTACGCACTTTGAAAAATAGTGATTTTTATAAATTATGGTACTAACCGATGCACCCTAATGACCCTTGATTACACACTAGCTCCCATATATCAGTGAATTTTTTTTTCTTCAAAAGTATATCAACCTGGGTATCAAAAGAATCAGAATTTTATAGTGATTTCAAAATTCAAATTCTTTTCCACTGAAACTTTAAAAAATATATATATTGCAAACAAAATGTCATAAACAATGACCTTTTAATTTTTAGTCAACAATTGTTGTTTTTTGTATATAAAATATAAGCGATTCATTTTTACTTGAAACCATTATTATTTCTGAAATCTCATTTTCAATATATATATATATATATATATATATATATATATATATATATATATATATATATATATATATATATATATATATATATATATATATATATATGTATATATATTTATACACACAATACAAATAAAAATGTAAAAATCATCTACTAAATTTCTATACAAACAATGAAAAAGTAGAAAGTATTAAATTAGAGTAGATTATTCAACATCTTATAGTAGCCAACATTTTTAAATTGACTTAAAGTTACAATTAAAGGTAACAGTACAACAAACAGTTTCTAATAAGAAGTTAAATGAGCCAAAGGTTAAAGTAGTTAATGATTGTTGTAGAAAAAACATTACAGGGAACCAAATAGTTGATAGAACATTGTTAGCTGAGGTTTTTAAATTTCTTTGTGTCTAGAGTTTAGACTAGAGCACATAGTTCAGTAAACAGCTTTTAAACTTAAGTTTAAATGTACAATATGTTGTTTAAATGCACAATTGTTGGTTTAAATTGTTCTGCACTTCAAAAAAATGTCTCACCATTAATAATAATAGTTGAATATTTTACAGTATGTATAGAATAGAAGAGGGTTATCAATCTATAAAACTTTTCCTTAGATTACTAAAACATCCTCCCCTTATGACAGAAAAATGAATATTGCTTCAAATAATCAAGTTGTAATCAAAGAAGGTTCAAAAAATGTAATGTTTCAAGCTGCAAATATCAATTTTTACTTCATTCAGTCAAACAGATAAAATGTGATGCAGGCTAATTGATTATAGCACTTGGCAGCAATGTGGATTTAGTTCTAGTAATGGTGTCATTGCAGCAATTGACACAGGTTGGATATTCAATATTGAGGTCATTAGTAAATTTTGTCTGGCTTGTATCAACGCCAGTATATGGAAACATTCAAAACCAGAGAAATATACAAATTTAGCCCATAAAATATACAAACTAACCCATAATTGTTACTCATAATAATTACTCAGCTACTGCAGCAAAGATGTTTCAAAAACAGTTTGACCAAAATTTTTTGGATACCTAGTGGGCACAAGATGTAAAAAAGACGTCTTTTGAACTTCTTTTGAACGTTTTGGACGTCTTTTGAACGTTCAAAAGACGTCTTATTTAGGTCCTGTGCCCACTGGGTAGTTTGCTGATTATGTATCAAGTTGTGCCATAAACATCAAAATTATATGAATATATGCGTAAAAAACAAAATATAAAGTTTTTTCATGTAAAATAAAACTAGCATTGTATTTATATCATTAAAAGAAATATGACCACCTGTTGACCCACGTGTGGCCAACATATTATTTGTGTATTCACAGTATAGCAGTGTCCCAAGTATTAAGTTAGTTTTTAATTTTATGGCATACCTCTATCATGAAACTTTATGCAAAATTTTATTATAAGTGGTCTCATTTTCACTTTGAAATATTTTTGCCACAAAATTAGCTAATTAAACTAATTACTTTTTAATAAATTAATAAACTCTTATGTTTAAACCATTAAAAAAATGCAATGAAATAAAAATGCAATCAAAATGAAATAAAATTTAAATTGAGAGATAAAAATAATTTTTTTTTGGTAAGAAATTAATTTGATAAATGTTAATTATTAAAAAAATGAAAGAAAAGTAAACAATTAAGTTTAAAAACAAACTAAAAACAAAACAAATAAGAAAAATTTTTCACCATCTTTGAACTTCAAATCAGAGAGAATTCCTAAATTTAAAAAAAATATATATCAGTTATATCAGTCTTAAATAGTGAATATTAATCATTCTTCATTCTTAGGTAATGCTAAATAGATTTTAATTAGCAATAAAATTACTTTATATTACTTTAAATAAAAAAATACCTTTTGGTTAATTCAAAATGCAAGTTTAGAAAAAAAATTTTACATTAATTTTCTATAATTACAAAAGAAGTATAAAATTAAATTTTAAATATAAAATGTACCATATCTCATATTGATAGTGCTAATATCTTCTCTTTTAGGATTTTCATAGGCATTTTCATTCTTATCTAAAAAATTTCATAAAGTTTGAACAAAAAAAATTATATACATATATATATATACATATATATATATATATATATATATATATATATATATATATATATATATATATATATATATATATATATATATATATATATATATATATATATGTATATGTATATAATTTATGTATATATATATATATATAATATATATAAATATATATATATATATATATATATATATATATATATATATATATATATATATATATATATATATATATATAAATATATATATATATATATATATATATATATATATATATATATATATATATATATATATATATATATCAAAACATAAAACTTTTTTCTAAAAAAATTTTAAAATTTATTAACTTTACTTTTGCTTCAAAGAATTATAAAATTTTGCTTTGTATATTTGTATATTTGTAATTTTACTTTTGCTTAATTTGAATTTAAAAAAGTAATTTATAGTATAATGAAAGTGTATCAAGGTTATGGGATTTAATAAGTTTTAAATAATGTTATTTTATGAACCTATTACCAGATAAGTTACTTTATGAACTTATCAAGTAGAAATTATTGATAACATACTTTTAATGTATATTATTAAATATTTCAAGTAGCAATTTTTTTTCTCATGTACATTCAAGAAATTTTTTTTAATTATTGTAAGTGGATGTGATTAGTGGTTGTGATTAGTGGTTGTGGTTAGTGGTTGTGATAAGTGGTTGTGATTAGTGGTTGTGATTAGTGGTTGAGATTAGTGGTTGTGATTAGTGGTTGTGATTAGTGGTTGTGATTAGTGGTTGTGATTAGTAGCTGACCTAAGTAAATGATTACAGCTATTTTATTTAGTAAATCATAAAGAATAGATGTTTATTTGAGGCCAAAAGTTATTTAGCTTGTAACTTTGCATTGCCTGCTCCATTAAACATTGAATGTAAGAATGGACATGTGCTGTATATATTTACAATCAACAGCGAATCGTTTAAAAAACTGAAGAACTAGTCAATAAGCTTTTTTACCTCAAAATTTGTCAAAATCAGGTAGTGCATCAAGTGAATACATCCAAGTTATATGCACGCAACTTTTTGAGAAATTCAAATCTTTTCGTCGATACATGCAACAAGGTTTTTGCAGGCCAAATAACAACAATAACACTATTATTGGCAATATAACTAATACAATGAGTGACAGAGTTGCAACAAACCATGCAACAATCACAAAACTAAACCTTATTTGGCAGAAATTTTTTTTTTTTTAATATCTTTGCTTCCAACAAGGCTGCAAGCAACCACTAATTAGAGTTGGAAGTTACTGGAAGAGAAAAGATAAAGATTGTAGAGCAAGATAACGATTGACAGACAACTTAAAGGATTATAAATTGCATGAATCAGGAAAGCAAGAAGAAGTTAGTGAATTCCAAAGAACTGATGTTCGAGGGAAAAAACTAGATGAATAAGAGTTTTTGGAGCACTAAGGAACAGTCACAGAAAAAGGATGACACTTAATTGAATGACGAGTAACACGAAAATGAATTTTAATAGATGGCACAAGAGACGCTCGCTCTTAAGAGCAGTGCCCATTATAGTATTTGTAGAAAAGAGAAAGAGAAGAAACATTACGACAATGTGATGTTTGGAAGTTGGCTGCAAAAGCAGGTCCAGCTATGTTTACAATGCGTTTTTGCACCTTGTCTAAAAGAGAAAGAACATCATTAGAAGACCCAGATATGGCAACAGTATTCCATACAAGGCCGGATTTCCAGCAGGCTGGAAAACTAGACTCTGATAAGCACTTGTTAAATAGTTTTGAGAAAGTCTGGAAGGCAAGTTAGAAAAGATGACTATTTGAGTCAGGGATTGAGAAAGGAAAAAGTTGTGGGCTTTAATGCCTGCAGAATCACTGACACTAGAGCCAAGCCATTCAGAGTGGTGAGCATTAAAGTCACCGACAACAGCTATATTAGCTGATGGATAAAGAGAGAGGGCTTGGTCAATATGATCAGAAACAACATCAAAGGAGAGCGATATAGAACAAAGTGAAAAGCGATAGAGTGAAGTGGTGCTAAATGAAAGCACATGAAAGAATAGTCTGTGGATTCAAACCTAGTTTCACAACAAATGGGTGAATTCTTATGAATATGAAATGCCCAGGCCAAGCATGTGACGATTGGATTACGAATAAAAGGAAGATAATCATCAACACTAAGATCGCAAGATGAGACAGCTGAACTCAAATTAGTTTCATAAAGAGCAATAAGGTCTGGTGAACATTGCAAGAAATGAGACTTAACAGAAGAAAAGTTACTTCGAAGATCACAAGTATTAGTGAATGATAAGTTTAGAGAACTTGGCAATGATGATGGTTTTTTGTGTTTTATAGTTTTTGGTACTTTATTTATTTTTAAATTTGTTGAAGAACTTGACTCAAAGCATAGATAGTACTCAATACACTGTTTAATAGCCCAAGCAATTGTCTCATTACTATTAATAAACCCTAAGCCGTAACAAAGAACTCTAAATGTGGCCTCCGCAATGCACACCGAAAGTACAAGCAAGGACATCATCCATGCGCAACATAGCACTGTTAATACTTTGATATTTTTGAGCTGTTGATGGAATCAACCATAAAACTGAGTTTTAGAGCTGTACCCTCATTAAGAGATAATAGAATGAGTTGCCTAGTCATAAAAACAGAGACACAAGCAAAACCCATGCATTGAGTCAGGAAGATCCAGCATTCAACATCCTAAACTGGAAACAATGTATTAAAAATACACCTGCGCCAGCCTAATAAATGAAGCTACGCTATGCTAATTTTGCAACTGATTTGATATATGGTTTCCAAGAAAGATCGGAAGTAAGAGTTAATTTATTATTAAATGAACTAAACTGTCATCTTTTCCCCTTGGACGCAATGACCAGTGCTTGCAAGACTTCACTTAAAGCATCAGAGACTTCAAAAGGAAAGCTTTTTGTAAAAGACTGCATTGTAGCAAGTATTGTTTTACAGCTGAACAAACTTTGCTACACAGATGCATGATGGGTACATGTAAAATCTTGATCTTGCTCTTAACGATTAACTAATTATATAATCGTAATAATTAGTTAATCGTAATAATTAGTTAATCGTAATAATTATATAATCGTAATAATTATATAATCGTAATAATTATATAATTGTAATAATTAGTTAAATTGTAGTTTTGTGAATTATGAGTTTTAAATCAAAAACAGATTTTACATGTATCATAAAAATGTTTTTTATTTTACATGCTTCTTGCTGTCTTTAAAACAATATACTTTATGTTATTTAAAGGTGACCCAAAGGAATTTCGTAGCCTTTTTGAACCAACACAAGCTGCCCAGAGGATTGCTACCACGCTACAGAGAGAACAGACTACACATTCTTTTTCACACATGCGGTATTTTGATTCATCACTATGCAATATTTAAGATACTTTTGTTTTCTGGCTTGGCGTTATGCGGAGGTTTGAGAAATAATTTCTAGCAAGACTTTACATCTGAAACAGGTGAATCTTATATATGATTGTTTTGTACACGTCCAGTTCTCGTATTAATAGGGAAGCTTGCAATAATAAAGCTTATGTATAAAGTTTTTAAAACCAATAGTTATCACACTTGCAGGAATAGATAGGGGATTGTAGACTATTAGAGGCTGATATTGTGGTTTATTATTTACTGACTTTTTTATTTTAGGTATCCATGAGTTGTGTGCCCTAGCTTTAATTGGAAAGCTTCTGACTAGTCCTTGAATGAAAAAATTTTATGTTGCACCTGGTCAGGGACTTGACTACATATCTGACATTCAGGTAGTCAAAGATGTTCGAAATGCTCTCATCAAGAGCAGCAAGAACCCTCTACATCTAATTAAACAAAAAATTAAAGATCCAGTCTTTGATTCAATAATCAGTAACTGATGGCATGAGTAAAACACTAGCTGACTGTCTGAATGCTGTTGTTAGTGTTATTGACAGACAGTACAAGTGGCAGTTCGACATAATTTCTTATGATCAACTTATCAACCAGACTAAATCACCAAGGCTTCATAAAATTGATTCAGAGGAACTTATGAGCATGCTTAGCGCCGCAAAGCAGAAAGCTCCCAACGTCACGCTCAGAATAATAAACCTTCGCCTTCATAAGTAATTTAAATCAATCAGTGTACCCTGAAATTGGTATTTCTTTTTTCATTATTTTTATTATATATCACATCTATTCTATTTCAGGTAACATACATTGAAGGGTTCGATTGGTGTTTGTTTTAAATGTGTTATACATCAGAAGTTAAGTTATTTAGGTTTGTTTTTAACTTAAACTTCGTTTTCCATTATTTTTATTTAGTTTTTTTAATAATTTTAAAAATCCAATACATTTTATCTATAATTTTAAGGTTTTAACTCATAGCATGAAAGCTGAAAAATAGACTTATGCTTCCATGAAAGTTTATCTTTAACAAGTAAACATTATACTTATAGATTAGATTATGAAGTAATAACAATTAAATTTATTTTCCAGGACATATGGCTTCCCTATTTAAAATGATTGTGCTATGGTAACGTGTATTTATTCAGAGATCCATTTTTTTTTTTGTAGATGTCATTGCACTGTGTTACCTCTGTTGCAGAAGAATCGATTTTTTCTAACTTTGGATGTGCTTCAAAACTAGACTATTTTTAAAGCCACTAATATGTTAACATTACTAAGCAAATGGGAGAATAATTCAATTAGTTTTAATTTTTTATTTACGAAGGATATTTTAAAAGAAGTAAACTTTTCTTTTTTGACGGGGTGCGAGTCTCAATCGATTTAAATTAAGGCGGTATACAAAGGATACATTAAAACGCTTTTCCTAATACGTGTCTTTATATCTTTCTGAAGATTTGGCTCCAAATGGAAAAATTGTGTGGCCTAATAATAATAGCACGTTGATTGAAAACAAATCTTGTTTTCCACAAAAACTATTGCAATTGCATCATCCCTAAGTCATTAACGTTACGAAAAATAAGTATAAATATAGAAAATATACTTAAATATACGGACTATTAAATTTTTTAATAGTTCGTATATTTAAGTTCACTTTTCAGTTTATCGAAAGCTATATACTTATATAATAACAAAGCAAGTAGAATACGGCCTTTGATATAAAAGCCTATATTTATAAAAGAATGTTTATAATAAACAGCGCGTGTTTATGCGCAAATTTTGTAATATATATATATAATAAGTTATAAATTTTTGTTATAAAATTTTTCATTCGTCATTAAAAATAATTCTTTTATTTAAATAAACAATATTTATTTTTTGTTAAAGTTGTGTTGAATTAAAATTCAAACAAAACAAAATAATGCGTAGTTATTTCAAAAGTACCGTTAGCCGGACGCGAGTTTCTCATGTTGGTTGCGGTTTTCTAAAGCAATCCATATAAAGAAATTTTGTTAATTAAATGTACATAACTTTTTATAAAATTATTCGTTGTTTATTAAATTTTCACCATTGTAATACTAATTTAAAGCTCTTTCTAATGATATATAATATTTATGTATAAAAATAATTTGCAATTTTTTTTTTTTAAACAATACTTTTAAAACGGAGTGACGTCACGCCAAATGGATGGCATCCATCAAATATAGAAAGTTAACCATTTTGAACACAAAAAATCTAAATTCCACTTGTTAAAACGCCAAAATCTGGCTCGGACAAAATTAAAATATTTTAAAAGCATCTTTAAATGTACTCATAAGGTCTATTTAATGATTCCATAAAAGGATTATTTTGATCTTTTTAAACGTGATTATTCAGAAAATTAAATGCGGTAATATTTTGAGGGTGTTAATCTTAGTTCAAAATACTACTTCTTTAGAAGTATGCAAGTTTTATTTAGGGTTGTCATTTTTTGGTTATTTATGGAGAAGAGTGCAGTATAAAATGTATTTTTAATTAATATTGCTTTTGCGGTAGCGGTACCAATTTAAATAGGTACCGCTCTCTCCTACATCATAACGGGATATTGACAACTATAGTTTGATTGACAACCCTTGTTTGATTGACAAATTCTACATCATTTTTTATCTAGAATGGGATACATAATTTAGGTTTGATGTGTAAGTATGCAAATATTAAAAAGAAGCTTGTACATCTACCAAATGCTTTTAAGGTGGGTAAAAAATAGAAATAAACATTTAAGCTTTTATAAACAGAATTTAAAGTGTTAAAAGAAAACATTTTAGACGGTAGGCAAAGAATTTGTTAAATGTTGCTCAATTTCACATAAAACTTATAATTATATTTTGAAATTTTACCTGCAGCTTATGAAAAAGTTGCAAATTGCAAAGAGAAAGTACCCAAAAGGCCATTAATTGGATTAAAGAAATCTGGTTTGGTAAGCCTAATTAACCATATTAATTAGGTTTTGTTTCAAACAATGTAAATGGCAAAAACGTGGGTTTAATTATATAAAATAAATAGTCACAGCCAGGGCCAGGGCTGTGACTAGTTGTTCAATGTATTTAATGTTCGTTGCATTTAAAGTTTTATCATGCTAACAAAAGTGTTACTTGTTACTTTTTACTTTCATTTTTTTTTAAATATTTTTGTTCTTAATAGTAAACAGTAAGGGTTTATTTTAGTTACAGTTCTTATTCTCAAGAAAAAGTTCACTGCCATTTATTTATTATTTATATCAAAATTCACTGTTATTTCAACATTTATGTTGTGCTCATTAACTTTTTTTATTTGAATTAGTTGGTTTGCAATTATTTTTATATTAAATATTATAAAAAAATGGCATTATGAGAGGACCCGTCATTAAAAGTTATATATAATCAGTTAAGTTTATCTGATCAAAAAACCTCACGCTCAAAATAACTTTAAATATATTTTTTACTAGTTTTTTTTTGAAACCATTTCCAATTAAAATTAGAGTTGCCAATAACTTATTGCCAATAATATTACTGAAAGGGTGAACATTAGGAACGTTTACTTTTATTGCGCCCGTAGCTGTGCAGGATCATAAGTAAAAAAATAAATAAATAGATTTTATCCAGCTTGTTTCCAGGTGACTTGCATAATAGTTAACGTATAAACGTATGTAGCATAATTGTATCCATCCAGTCGGAATTCCGTGACTATACGCGAAATCAAAAGTAACCCTATTGAATTGGGTGAAAACAAACTATTCTTTCTTATACGCGAAGTCAAGAAAACGTTATTTAACAATAACTTTATGACCTACAATTACTTTAAAAGTTAATCAAAAGAAACAGCGGAAAGATGTTTACAAAACGTAAGTGTTTTAGGTGGTTTTACTTTATTTTTAGATACATTTAAATCTCTGCTTAAATAAAATAAGCTTTTCATTGCTGTCTACATACTATTTTGGTTATTTTAGGGTATAAAAAGTACTGATATTTCGATGTTTGTTTATAAATACTAAATTAAGATGTAAATTAAAAGTAACCCACCAGTAATAAAGTGTGCCAAACAAACATAAGCATTAGAAGGTTTGGGAGACCATTGATTGTTAAATGCACTTCTATCTACAGCACGATTTATCGTACTAAACCACTTTCTTTGAAGTACTCCATCTTAAGGAAGACTTAAGTTCTAGATTTTTTTAAATTTTGTTAGTGCAACCTACTGTACAATTACCTTTTAGCGTTTTTTTTAAAAAAAATTAACTCAACAAACCGCTACAGATTTTTTAGTTTGTTTTCTCCCAATTCAAGATGGTTAATTTTAAAACAATGCTTTTGAATATGGGGTGACGTTACACCGATTGAATGAACAAACGCATACACAACGTATAAACGTGTTCAGCGTACTCACACAAGAATAGCTTAAAACAGAGTTTCTGAATGCCTTGCTGATGTTTGGAATCTTTTAAAACTTAATTTTTTTTTCCAGGGTTAAGATAGATGACACAAGTAAGGTGGTAAATAAAAATTGATGCTTTCTTTCTAACTACCGGCTTTTATTATATCTTTTTTTTTATATATATCAGCTTTACTGCTTATGAAGGCGTAAATTTATCATAATTACTCCGTCTAAACACAGAAGCCCTTGATGATTGGAGATAATCTTTAGGTGAAGTAAACAGCAACTCGGGTTTTTTTGCTTTTTTTTTTTTCTTACAATCAATTTTTTTTAAATTTATTTTAGGTGCCTCAAGAAGTCCTTACAGCTTTACCATAGAGCACCGTGGAAGAGCATTTGAAAGGAAGTTTACGCCTCCTTCCTTCCAATGTTATAAAACTTGCCCAGAGGTGGCATTGAATCACGATTCTCTAGCTTCTGAGGCAAACGCGTTAACCACTGCGTTTGGGCTGCTAATTTCTTTTCATTTACAGTACTTAATGTTCAAAATCCTTTATGTGTTTGCCGTCAAAGTGTAGTTTTTTCTTACCCAGATGAAGCGTACTTACCAAGTGCCTTTTCAACCAAGCAATTTATTTGTAAATAGTCTTGATAAATATTGACTGACGTAGGTTTTAAATTTCAAAATTAAACTTGACATGATAACTATGATTCAGTCCAAGATAACGTGATCCGAGTTGATTATGATGCAATTCAAAATAACTATGATGATGTCCAAAAAATTTTTTTCAATAATCTATGTAGTTTCAAGTATCGATGGTAAAATTTGGCATTGCTGCTACAATTTTCATGAGAACTTGTATTTTATTTTTATATACGACTATTAATTTGAAATAGTATATTTATGTAATTAGAGTCATATGCACTTTACATTTATAGTATAATAAAAATCCACAAGGACGTTTTGTATGGTATGAAATCATAATTATCATTTAATGTTTCAAATACCACAACTTTAGTTCAATTAATTGTGCGGTATCCGTAATACTGTTTCTCATCAAATATTGTTATTTTAATTAAATCTTGCGTAGTATTGTTGTTCTTGCCTGGTATTCTGGTAAATAAATTCATTATGTGTTCAAGATTCATTAACTAAAGTAAATTAATCATCATTCATTATGCCTCCTACGACATCTTTAATCTGGAATTATTTCAACAAAAATATCGGTGTATATCTTTATTAAGTATCATTTATATTTTACATTTTGTATCTGTTCATCCATTTAATACCTTTTCTTAATAATACCTGTGTTAATAACTTTTACTTTTAATATCTATATGTAAATAAAACCTATATAAATAGCTTCTCTCATCCCTTTTGCTTTTATCAATTTAATAAAAATACATTGCGTCTTGGTTAAAACCGTGTAGTTTCTTTTGTTTCATATTAAAATGTAATTTACATTTCCAGAAAAACCTGCTCTGAGTAAAACTTTTGGAAACAAGTCTGCCACAAAGTAATCAAATACAACTGTTCACCGATTTTTATACAACTGGCTTGCGAAAACACTATCAAACGCAACATTGAAAGTTGTTTATCAAACTTTTAAAGAAAGATAAGCGAACTATATTTGATTATATAAAATTGATTGTTTGCAAAAGTTAAAAAAAAACAATTTATTATCAACACAATAATCTGTATAGACAACACATACAAACATGATTATCATAAAAAATTTTTAAACCATTAACAATAAACGTAATCTTGAATAAATATTGTAAAAGGCAAAAAAATTCATTGGAGCACCTTAATAATAATAAGCACCTTCACAATAATAAGGAGCACCTTCAAAATAATAATAATAATAATAATAATAATAATAATAATAAAAAAAAAAAAAGCAAGACTAATCGACCAATTGATACTATACTGTTCTTTTTATTATCTGTATCATTTGATATTGAACCGATTCTGATAGTATCAACATTAGTATATAAGCGATACTGCACGATAGGAAGCTCTAGGTGTTTATTTACAACATACCGATTGATTAATGCATACTACACGATACCGATTAACTTGTGCTTACTACATTGATCAAAGTAGTTTTTTTTGTTAAGCTTTTTTTTTTATCTTTTGTAAACTTTTTTTTTTTGTTTTTTTATCTTTTGTTGAAGTTTTATTTTATTTTGTGAAAAAAACTTTTATTAAAGACCATTGTAATTTATTTCAAGTTTTTGTATATTAGTTTATAAAGTTTTCATGCAGGCTTTAAGCGTAAAAGTGACGTTGGGAGATAAAGAGCGCGAGATCTTCTTTGTTAAATGGTTTCCGGTTGAGTTCTGTTACAAGAACTTCTTTTTATAGCATCCAACTGACCCAACGTAAATAAATAAAGCATTGAACAGAGGAGCAAAGGACTAGGAGAGGGATTTAGGACCAAATAGTCAGTAAAGATTAAATATCAATAAATTATATTAAATAATAAACTTAATCTTTGTTTTAATTTAAAAAAATATCATTCTGCATTATCAGAAGGTTGTGTCAACCATCTACTTTATAAATTATCGTTACTATCTCATTAACTTATAAAATATTAAAACGGGTAAAAATAACCTTACCTTCAGTTACATTTCTATGCCATGGAATGACGATGCCATATACGGACATTAGCATCGGCAATAATAGCAAGCATGAATTCATTGTTGGTTAGTAAACTTGTGTCTACTTTTTATTTTTTGCAATAAAAATACTAATTGCAAGGTTTTATAAAAATATCTAACTAATAAATATTATAAAAATATGTTATAAAAATGCCAAGTTAATAAATGAAGAGAATTATGCTCACAAAAATAAACCTTAAAATAAGCTTTTATAGACAACTGTGCAAAAAAAGGATAAAACCGGATTTACCCAGATGAATTAGTCTTCAAAATGCGTGGTATTTTGCACCTCATGCTAAGTTATTTTCAGAGTTTGGAACTAAGTTACCAACTAATCCAATTAAAAATTAATAGGTTTTGGTTGACTAAAAATCCATTTTTAACCATCCCAAAAGAAATAGCTGGATTTTTACCTAAATACCGGTATTAGTCATCAATTTAAAGGAAGTTTAAATTTTTTTACTTATTTCACCAACGAGTGAATATTCAATTTTTTATGTTAATTGTTCTGCAGTAGATTGGATGTTATTTACAATAAAAAAAAAGTTTTAATTTATTATTGCATAATATCTATATTATATTTAAATATACGGCAATGATACTTGATGCGCAACAGCTTTTTAAATAAAAAAAGAAGCGTTAAAAAAATAAAAAAATAAAGTGTAAAAATGACAAATAAGTGATAAACAAAAATGTTTTCAGGTTGAGTTCTGTAACAAGAAAGTCTTCTTATAGCATCCAATTAACCCAAAATAAATAAATAAAGGATTAAACAGAGGAACAAAGGGCTAGGAGCGCTTTGTTTCTCACTTCAATCTAAAGATTAGAAGACAATCAAACACATCAGCTTTAACGGCAACTTAATGCATCGGCCATAAAATTTAATCTTATATTCAATAGGGAAATGCTTTTTTAGCACCGTTAAATCTGTAATGATTTAACGATGACGTTAAATCAGTACAGATTTAACGTCACAGCTTAACGCTGACGGGATCTCAGGACCTAACCTGCTCTATGGTTCATACGTTTCCAGTTTTCTTTGCGTTCGTTAATACTACAAGAACTATTCATAAAGATTTAAGTCATGTTTTTATGAACAATGAAACTCTTTGCTTTTCAAAAAAATCACCATTGGGTGTCTATAGCGTAAAAAATATCATTGGGTGTCTTTAGCGTAGTGTCCTCAAACAAAAGAATTTAAATCGTATTCTTTTACTGAATCTAAAAAGTGCTTAGTTTTTAAATAAAATAATTGTTAAAATTCTCAAAGAAATCTGATACTTAAAAGATAAGAACTTAATTCATTTTTTTGAACTTATATAAACATAGCCCTAAACTCCGTAAAAATCTATCAAGCCTTTAGACTACACTCAAACCTCTTTTTATGCAGTCCTTTTTTATGCGATACTTTATTTGTGCGTTTTGTTTTATACGATTTTTTTGAGCGATCTTATATAATTTAATTTTTGAACGCGCTATAATTTCAATCTCAACGATTTAAATGTGTAATACGTACGTAATATAAGAGTTGAATTGAATTTTTGTGTAGCAATGCAAAGAGTTCTTTTATGCGGTCCGTATCTAACCGCATAAAAGAAATGTTTTTAATATTATTTCAAAACTTTTTTTTATAAGTACTCCTGAAGTTTAATGTGATTTTTATATTTTTATAAGTTTTATGTGATTTTAATATTGTTTCGAAAACTCTTTATTATAGGTACTCCTGAAGTTTTATGTGATTTTTTTTTATGCGTATATATGTATAAATATATTATATATATATATATATATATATATATATATATATATATATATATATATCTCAAAAATATATCTCAAAAATAATTTTTTGTTACTCTAAATCAATCTTGAATTATAATTTTATATATATATAAAATTTGAGATATATTTTTGAGATATATATATATATATATATATATATATATATATATATATATATATATATATATATATATATATATATATATATATATATCTCAAAAATATATCTCAAAAATAATTTTTTGTTACTCTAAATCAATCTTGAATTATAATTTTATAATATAAACTAAACACAATTGTATTAACATAACACTGCTACATAGCAAAAATTAAAACATGAGTTCAGTGACGCAACGCGGAAAAAAGTGTTTTTTTATCAGCATACTTTTAAATGAAGTTTTCGCTGAAATTTTAATTCTTGCTTGACTTATTAGATTTTTTTTGCTGTAATTTATTCATTTGGCAATAAGGTAGTCATAAAAAAAGCCACAAACAATAAAGTTTTCATATCGTTTTATTTTACAGAAAAAAAACTATCAGTTCAGTGACGCAACGTTCAGTGACGTAACAAAAAGACGAAATTAAAATCATTTTAAAAAGTTTTGTTATTTTGTAATAAATTTTAATTATACTCAGGTGAAAATAGCATCGGAACAACGTTATCATTCTGAACATAAAAATAATGTGATTTTGATATACCTTTGATTTTTCTTGAATAACTTCAAATTGAACTGAATCCAAGTTCATTTTTTTGTTGTCTTGTATCGTTTTCTGACTTGTGAATTACAGATATTTGCAAATCTTGTAATGCTAACGCAAAATCTGCTGCTGACCTGATTTCGTATTGACTAGTTTTAACTCTCAGGGCTGCGATTCGCTTAAAAGTAGCTCCTATTCCGTCAACCACTCCTTTCCCGTGCATCGCTGCAAAGAAATGCCAGAAGAATATTTTATGAAAACGTTTTTCAAACACAACCATTGCAGCCATAATGCTTTTGTTTTTGAACTGAGAAGTGGCATTATCGCTGAACATGTGTACTTCTTTGAATTGATCAGGAATAAAGTGAAGGATTTTGTCAATGTACGGTATAACGGAAGACTTAGTATGATCAGTTGAATCTGAAACTATGGCAAATGTTTTTAACTCGATGTTCCAGACTGCTAGGGTCATAATAGAAACTTAATTTTGACCAAAATGAGCCGCTTGTGGCTCATTTTGATAGAAACACCTAGCGTTTTCAGCCCAGTCAACTTGGATTACCGCAATTTCAGAATTAACACTCATCGAAACCAGTTTATTAAAAATTGTTGATTGGTTTTTCTTTACAAATGCGTGTTTAACGAACTTATCACGCATCGCTGATATGTGTTGGATGAGTTCTGTTACAGTAGACTTTTTTGAAATTTTTTCAATGTTTGCATATGTTTTAGTTTCAGGCTTTCTCCACTCGTCCCAGGATACTTCGAAACCAAATGTATTAACAGTTTGCAAGTGTTTATCGAACTGTTTCATACCTTTGCATGCAACGCATTTGTCATAGGCGCAATCGTATGTGTACGGTTCACAAACAAAGTTATTTATCATTTCAGATCCAACTTTGATTGAAGGCGCTTGAATTGATTTTGTTAATGCATTTAAGGCAAATCGCATATTTTCATGCAAACTACAAACACAAACATTATGCGGAAATTTTGTAACTGATTTTACATTGCGTGGACGAAGGTCGCAAAATTTGTCCAATTTTATGTGCAGATGCTTTTCCTTGAATAACTCAAAAGCTTCTTTTAGCGTATAATATAAATGGACGTATCTGAATATTGTTTGCTTTTCCGTCAGATAATTGAATTCGAGTGACATCTTTCTTGTTTGGTGATATTTAGAAAACTTCATCTTCATTATAAAAGTTTACAACTGCTAAAACATCGCTTTCAGAAAGACCATACAGCTTTGAACATGCTGGAGGTAGACCCGAATTAAACATTTCTTTCTTTTTATCAGCATTCCGAGAAACATAATTAGCTTGGTATTCTGCATAACGTTTTTTTTTTACTTCTAATTTGATTCCATTTCTTAAAAATTTACAACTTTATAAGAAAATGTTAACATAAATCCAAAAGTTTACTAATATTTACTAATAACCCTTCACAATACTAAAATGCAAAAATTTATTCGAATTTGAAAAATTTGAAAACCCATAACGAAATCTGAACTTTAGGATGATATTTTGACTTCCTTACCGCGCTATTTTATAAAACGCTAATTATCCCGTTGATGGGTTCAGTGACGCAACAGCTTTTAAACTATAACTATATGTTAATACAATGCTTTTTGACCAATTTTTTTTAGTAATGATTAAAAGTTTACATTTAAATATATAACTTCTAAAAAAACCTCGCCATAAAGCATAATTTCATTGCGATAATTAAACTTTTTTAGCTTTTAGTTCAGTGACGCAACGTAATTTTTGCAGATGTGTATGTGACAAAAAACACTTGAATTATTTTTAAAGAGTAAAAGTTTTTTTACTCAAGACATATATGTAATCTGAAAGTTTCTTTCTAAACAAAAATATGGATATGTTTTGTTTAAAATATTGCAATAACTCGCCCTCAAATTTTACTCACTTTTTCGAATAATAAAAAGAACAAACAATTGCTAACATTCATCAAATTTATCTACTCGGTTCAAACATTTTCTACTCAAAATTTATTTTAACAATAATTTTAAGGTGTTTAAACTATAATTAAAGAAATAAAACCTTTTGAAAAAAGATATTTTTAAACACGAAGTTTATCTCTTCCATAGTGGAAATAGCCATATATATATGTATATATATATGCATAAATATATATATATATATTTATATATATATATATATATATATATATATATATATATATATATATATATATATATATATATATATATATAGCATAACTTTTGAATTAAATATATAATTTGTTTTTAAACGTTTAATTTTGTTTTAAGTTTATCATCAAATTCAAAATCTAGTTTTAAAAAACATACATTTAAGATATTTAAGGTAACAACTGTTAGCAGTAGTTTGCTTAAATATCTTGAATTAAATTTTGAATTTGATGATAAACTTATGATGAAAACTTATGATGAAAACTTATGATGAAAACTTATGATGAAAACTTATGATATAGTTCCAAAATGCAAAAGAATAATCATTAAATTTTTAATTAAAATTTTTTCATCATATTTCCCCCAATTTAATTAAATAGGCTGGAGGTCCGAATTTTTGGGTTATCTTTACTCCCAGACTACAATTATTATCGAAAATTCATTTAATTTTTTCTAAAGATTCTTATTTTTTATTAGTGTGAACATACTAAATTTTATATTCATGCTGTTCCTAAAACAGATTTCCGTCCGTGTATCATTCATGAGATTTTTTAGCGGTTATATCCGTTTTTAATTATTCTATACAAATGCTTTTAAAATTTTGCATATACACATCAATGAGTTGTATAAATATTTATATTAAAAGAATTATATGACAAATTATAAAGCATTTTAAAAAGATTAGGCCACAAAAATTAATGTTTCTGTATTTGTAGTCACGTGTCACAAATGATCTTTTTGCTGTTATTTATATTTTTTATAAACTTATTAACAAGTTTATATAAGGATTATTTATATATTATTTATACATTTTAAGTATAAATTGATATTAAATAATGATCATCAAACCATGACTACATTAAATCATGACGTGCAAAAGGGACTAAGATTTTAAAAGAAAACTTTGCATATTCATAAAAGATAATAAGAAAAAGGCTTGGTATTGTATTGCAATGTATGATATATGCTTACATACATAAACAAAACTTTTAAATTCTAAATTTTTTGAATACCAAAGTTGTGTACAAAATACAGTATGTTACCTATTTTGCAGAAAAGAACTTTTAACCCTATATTGCATGATTTATTGCAGATACAATTAAAAAAATTAAAAATCCTATAAAAACGTTCATTTGGGTCTAAGAAAACAGGGAGTAATCAAAAAAAAGTTTGCACCTCATAAACTAGGTCTTTTGGGCTTTGTTGCTTTAAAGCAACAATATGCAGTAATGATAATATTTAAAAACAATTACACTGTCAAAGAATAATGGACCAAAAGAAGTAAATATCATAAATTAGCCCCTAACTCATAACAAGAAGTCAAAAATACAAATAATTACATAATAATTGTGTTAAAAAATTAATTTTGCTCAACCTTAAAACTATAACTCTAGGTATAATTCTAGCATAGAAAGATAATACAATTAAAATATATTTTTTATTATTATTAACTTATTAGTTATCTTTTACTCCAACAATATTTTTGGCTTTAATTACTTATGAAACTTTCGAAAACAATTGGAATTAGGCGTAAAGCATAAATGAACTTTACATTTCTCACAAAAAACTTTTTTTATTCCAGTGCAGTCTGGGTACTTACAACGACCCTTTTTATCTACAAAAGAAGAAAAATGACCAATATTATCTTTCCTAGTGGATGGCTCAGGTATATTTGCAGCAGGACCCCTTTTCTTTTTTGCTCTACGAAGATGGTCAACAAAAGTGGATGGTCGGCCTCGCCTACTGCTTGAAACCTTATTAGACTCGACTAAGCATTTTGCGACTTTAAGCATGCGTAGTTGGAGAATATCTTTCTTTGAGGCTTGTGCCTTTTTCATGTCTCTACAATAGAGTATCCGCGCTTGCACTACTATTAAATCAAAAAAATGCCAAATGAGTTTGTGATACCATTTTTTTGATCGAATGTCCACATTCGATCAAAAAAATGGTATCACAAATATATGGGTGGAGTAGATCTCCTTGATAGCATGCTGAGTCTGTACATTCTGTACAGACTCAGCATGCCATCAAGGAGATCTACTCCACCCATATATTTGTTTTACGTGGTTACAACAGATGGTCTTTTGGCTTGAACAAATCTCTTATATTTTCTATCCCAGCGGTTAACAATGGTTATCGGATTCACCGCTTCATAACTTGTTAGCAATGCAACGCCCCTGTTATCAAACCATTTCACAGCGCGAAGCTCAACATTATCAACTGAGGTAACCCTGATGGAAGTTGAACCTCTATCTTCTTTTTTTAATTCACCATCAGTGGGCATGTTGAGATTTGGAAGCCTATTTGTACGCACTGTTCCTGTGCATGCTATGCCTTGATCATAAAGTGTTTTTATTAGTTCCAATCCAGTGTACCAATTGTCAAAAACAGTTTGTGCCATTTATGCCTTTGTACATTTACTAACAAGTGCATCACAATATTTCCAGATGCTTTTAAATCAGGCTGTCCTTTTCAAACATCAATTGAACCTGAATGTATTTCAAAATTATGAACAAGTCCATCAATACTAGCCAAGATATAAAACTTGTAACCCCACTTTTTAGGTTTTTGAGGATTGTATTGTTTCAACGAGGATCTTCCCTTGAAAGGAACAACTTGTTCATTAATACACATAATTTCTTCATGTTTCAGGCTAATAAAAGATTCCTTCAACATGTTTACGATCGGGCGTATCTTGTAAAGCTTGTCAGTACAGTTTTCTAGACGCTGCATGTCATCATTACAATGAAAAAACAACTTAATTTTTTCAAATTGGTTTAATGTCATCACTGAGGCAACTTTTTCAAAATACAACTCATTGCTCCAGTACATATGTGTTGATGGAAGCTTCACAATACTCATTAAATACAAAATGCCAATAAATTGCTTTAATTCATTTTTGTCCAAATGCAAATATTTTTTTGTAACGCATATTTATTAGACTTGTCAACAATATTTTGAAGAAGTTCATCAGTTAGAAATCTTCTTACATATGATATCGACTCGTCTGAGATTACAATCCTATTATCTTCTTCATCGTTACTGTTTTGAAATGGAAGATTTATTTGCTTAACATCATCAGCTTCTTTAATCTTCCAAATAAGATTTCGTTTTCTTTTCTGTGGTTGGCGTACTGGTGGTAGTGGTGGCTGTAGAGGTTGATATGTTTTACCGAATGACAACTGTAGTGCTTGTTGTTGATCATTACAATCAAAAACATCACTATCCGATTCTGAACTAGCATATACTAATTCTGACTCTGATGTAATAAAGTCTTCATCAGATTCACACGATAGATCACTGACATCAGAAAACTCAGGTTGGTCTACAGGGAAAACAGTCTCTCCAAATGGGGTTCTTAACCTCTTTGAAGATCCATAGAAGCTTTTAGGATTCATCTATAGCAATAAATAAGCACTGTTAAAATATATAGAATAATAATTGAATGATAAGATTATTTAAACAGAGCTTCAAAGAGGTTGAGAAAGTTATATTTCTACTTAAGGTTTTCCTAATTTAAATTTATATTTTTAAATATATATTTAATTTTATGTACACATTTAAATGTCTTTCTGCAGTAGAAGAAAAACAAATAATCTCAAAAAATATATAAATGTATCTAAAATGCATATTGTTGCTTTAAAGTAGGTTTACCTTCATAAAAAATTTAAACTTTTATTTTCTAAACCAAATTAATTCTATTATAAAGAGAATATTAAATGAAAGTTTTTAATACTAAATTAATTATCCTAGGTTAACTAGAAAAAAAAATGCCGTTTTGAAGGTGGAGAAAATATAGTGGACATCTTAACAAAGGTACACAGGATAACGACTTCAAAAAGTGGACTTTAAAATATTGCACATAAGATTATTCACAATGTGACCATGACATATATAATAAAAAATGTTTATTATATCTCACTTCATAATAATTAGATTAATTAAAAAATATATATATATATAAAGGGGGTTGCTCAGGCACATTCTAAAAACAAGTAAAATTATTTTTAAGTCATTTTATTTAAAAATTATCATAACTTGTCATAAATTTAAGTTTGTTCAAAATTTTTTTACATTTTCAGTATCAAATGAGAATGTAAAAAAAATTTATAAAAAAAAAAATTGTAATTGGAGCCTGGGAACAAAAACACCCCAAAAGTTTGGCTTTTCAAAAAGTGGACTTTAAAATATAGTGCATAAGATATTCACAATGTACCATAAAAAAAACCTTATTTAAATATGTGACGGCATTGAGTAAATACAATACTTAATTTAAATTCATCAACAGTCTTCAAATTCACCTAACAATCTTTTATTTTTCTAAAGTTATGACCAAGTGAAGTTTCCACCCATCGCTAAACGAAGGGGTTGTAAATATCACATGGTCATAACTTTCGAGCATTAAAAGGTGTTTAGATTAAATTTGAAAGCTATTCATGAATTTAAATTTAGTTTAAAATAAAAAATTAATTACTCGTTGGCTTAACAGTTAGTTAAGCCAACAGAGACAGGGGTGCTAACTTTTTTAGGTATTTTTGTTCCCAAGTTTTAATTATCACAAGTTTTTGCAAATCATTTTCACTTGACATATAAATGAACATCATTATATTTAAAGTTTTCAGAAAGCTTTAAGTCATGCGTCTGTTCTTTTATTTTACATAATCTAAAATGTAAAATAATCATGTGTCAGCTCTTAGTTACAATAGAAAATTTAAAAAAATTCATTATTATATTATGTCCTATTGTCTTAGACAATAGGGCATAATATAATAATGAAAGTTTTAAATAAATTCCAGGTCTTTAAGTATTAAATCTGCTACAACTCCTTCCGGGCTTATGTCAATATCTTCAGCTTCATCTTCATTGACTTTCCAATATCCTATTGTGCATGTATATGATGTTTTCTTTGTTGCTAACTTTTGATTAATAATCCTACCAAAAAATGAATGTATATTTCCATCATCAAGCTCCCATTTATGGCTTATAAACTGCCCTATCAAAGTTCCATTCTTCAAAATTATAGCTAAAAATTGTTTTTGTTTTTCATCAATATTAATAAAAAGAGTTATTTTTGCATTTACAGCTTCTTGTTTTGGCAATGTTTTCTCATCAAGCCATGTTAATGTTTTGTTTACTCTGGCTTTTATTTTTGAATCCAGGAAGCCAAAAGTAGCATTAGGAGCACGACGTAAAAAAAAATCAAGCATGCCCAAGATCCTTTCAGCCTCCATTGTTTGTGGTGGAGCAGATAGTGTGGTTTTTATCATTTCTTTAGATGGATTTGAGAGATTACCAGTCAAATACCTGCCCATTTGTCTTTTAATAACGGTCTGTGTGGAGCTTATCAAAGCTGATAAAATCTTTACCAAAACTTTTTTATTTTTAATGACACAAAGTTATTGGTGTACCTTATCTTCTTTGATATTCAATATTTGACTAATTACATTCACATCTGTATAAAGAATTGATTCTGGATTACTTTTGAAGTTGGATAATTTCTTTATTTCTTTCTGGAAAATGTTCCCCTAACAAAAAAAGATAAAATTTTTATACATGTTTTAATTTCCTTTATTACTTTATTTAAAAACATTAAAAACTTACCAACTCAAGATTACTCTTTCCTGTTGCATTTTTATAAACCAGACTCATCCATGGCCCAGTTATTATTTTTCCTATCAGACCCAATCCTTGCAATTGCACAAGTGTCATATCCTTACTTATGTCTTGAAGTAAAAGTTTGCAAATTTTATTTATAGTGTTGCTGAAATAACAGAAAAAAAAAATTAAAGTATAGTACAAAATTGTAATGGAATTCTATTAAACTTAATATTCATCTAAAAAAATATGTACCTTTCAAAAAAGTTTTGTTTAAGTATTTTATGTGTAACAGCAATCCCTGCCATATGGAACAAGACATGAAATCTGTTACCAACATATCGAAGGAATAGCCCTGGAGCAACATTGTTTTTTTTTTGATAGCTTTTAAATGCAGCAGGATCTCCTTTGAAACTATACCTGATTTTCAAATAGAAAATAATTACTATTTCATATTTTCAAAACAATTTGTGAAACAGCAAACAAACAAAAAAAGTTTTTAAAACTATTATTGAAAATTTTATAAAGTTATACATATAAAAAATATCCATTACCTTAGCTTTGAAATATCTTTGAGGACTATTACAGCAATCCCATCAGTTCCTTTAGCTGGTTTTACCTTCATCTCGTTATCTATTGTTCTAAGAGCTGATAATGCCTCTAAAGCAATAGTTTCCAGTGGATGAACATTGCAGTGTAGTTGTATTAATTCAATGTCCATTTCCTCCTGAAACATTTTTCTCACACAACTATTACCAGGTACTCTGTCTGACAGACAACTTTTGATTTTTTGAGTGAATATGTCTAAAACTTCTATTTCTGGCTTTTTTTTAAACTCTGCAAATGTATTGGCAAGTTCTTTTAACACACTAACTATATGAGTAGCACAGTCAAATCCTGTACCCCCAGCAAGTTTAGCAGTTGATAAGGAATAAGATCTCTGTGGAGGATAGGTATTGATATGAAACGCGTTGACATGTTTGTCTAAAATGGTGGTCGCGTCGAACACCAATGTTGCACATTCACAATTGTTTCCTGTAGTTCTGTGTTGTGTATTGTTTCAGAAATTTTTTTCAACATAATTGAGACAATTTTTCACTGGCACATTGTAAACAATTGCAGCATAAACACATTTTCTGTGCAAGTGTCTGATATTGTTAGTGAATATCTTTAAATCAGATGTATCTTTAGGTTCAATTTTCAGTTTTTTTAGTTTCAGGTAGGTTTTTGATAATCTGAATTTATTTTTAGAAAAAATGTTGTAAATGTTACCATTTAACACAGGCTTGGATTACCATTTATATGCGTTTATTAAAAGGAAAATATCTTCTGCAGTCTTGTTATCCATCTAAAATTAAGAAAAAAATTAGCAATAAAAAGAGACAGAGAATTGTAAGACATAATCGCGCTAACAAAAATAAGTCATTTTGTCGTGAGCAACTGTATGCAACATTTTTAAAAATGAAGGAGATTTTCACATATTGATTATTATATATCAAATGAAAGATCTATAAATAATTTATTTGACCATGTTAATTTCATTTAGGAGCATTTGTATTGGTATAATAAATTTTTTATATGAAAATTACTTATTTTTGCAAGATTCGTTAACAATGAAAATCTCGAAATTAAAAAAAAAAAAAAAGGATTATGATCAAGTTTAATCTTTAGTTAAAACGAAATATTATAACCAAATTTAACAGTTCATTTTTTTTTGCTAGCTTTTTAAAACTCTTTCCCTCATGTATCGTCAACGGGGGTGACTATGAACAGCGGGGTGACTATGAACATCAGTACCAAGTTAACTAAAAGGTGAAACAACACACACAATAGATCTAAATTGTGTGTTATTTTGATCCAGTTGCATTAAATATAATATTTGGAACCTAATTTTAAGCTGCGCAAAATAATTTCATTTTTCGGCTTTTCTTTATCGCATATCAACTGCATGAGTTACATTGTTCGGGTAGTTTGTTGACTTATCAAGCTATATCTTAAGAAGCGCGTATCAAAACACTATAAAAGTTGCTACACATCAAGTTCAGGTACATATTGTTCTAATGAATTCAAAATTGAGGGTGCAGTTTGTCTGTAAATGATTATTTGCTAATTTAAAAATAGCATTTTTTTATCAAGAATTCGATTTTTTTTTATTAATTTAAGGAACTATGCCTCGAAATTACAAAAGAAAGAAAAATAGCCGAGGTTACAAAACAAATTACGCTCAAAAAGACTTACAAGCAGCAGTAAATAAAGTGAAAAACCACGGGTTTACTATCAGGAAAGCAGCCAAAGCTTATAACATTCAGCTAGGAACTCTCCATAAAACTTGGAAATCAAGTTCCAAAAAAGCATGGCGGACAAACCAGACTTGACAGTTCTACAGAAAATTTAATTATTCAAACAATTACTTATATGACAGATTGGAGGATGCCTCTTGATTCTTTTGACATTCGATTTTTAGTTAAATGTTATTGTGATAAAAAGAAAATAACAGACTTTATATTTAAAAATAATATGCCTGGTGTAGATTGGGTTCAGTCTTTCATGAAAAGGCATTGTCTGACGAAAAGGGTTGCTAACAATGTAGAGCATAGTAGGGCTTTAGTCAATGAAGAAACCCTTAACCTTTATTTTAACAACTTATACCAAGAGTTAAAGGATATACCTCCAGAAAACATATATAATTATGACGAGACCAATATAACAGATAATCCAGGGTCCAAAGCTGTTATTGTTCGTCGTGGACATGGACACCGCTTTGAAAACAAACAGGAACATTCAAAGCAATCAACTAGTATAATGTTTGCTCGTAACGCTGTTGGAGAATTTTTGCCGCCTACGGTTGTTTATAAAGCAAAAAATCTCTACCAGGGTTGGACTCATGGTGGACCACCTAGAACCGTATACGATATCACCACTAATGGGTGGTTTGATGTAGAACATTTACAAGATGGTTCATGGAGATATTCTTGCCTATTGCTATTTTAAAAACCGGAACAACATTGCTGATTGTAAATAATCTGGGTTCACATTTTTCTCCAGAAGTTATTGAAGCCACGAATCAACATGACATCAAGTTTGTAACAATGCCACCTAATGCAACCCATTTCTGCCAACCACTAGATGTTGCTGTATTTACAGGGTTAAAGCAGTCGTGGAGGACAGTACTTTCAAAGTGGAGAATAGAAAGTCGTATTAAAGGGGCTATTCCAAAAGAACACATGCCTACTCTTTTAAACAAGTTAGTAAACACCTTGAA
>NC_088926.1:1992500-2052500 GCF_038396675.1 Hydra vulgaris | reverse complement strand
GTTTACTATTGCTAGAAATCACTGTAAAAAAGTTTTGTCTGATGCCAAAACCCGCTGTTCTCATGTAACGAAATCTTGTATTTCATCTTAAAAATTAGGCTCCCAAGACTGCTAGAGAATCTTTAACAGTGTCTATAATAAGGGCAAATCACATCTCTTACATGGTTCAGATTTTGTTACTTCATCTAAAGACAAAGCTAAGCTGTTTGCAAAAAACTTTTCATCAATTTCATCTCTTGATTCCACTAATCACATCCTACCTGATATAGCCGACAAAAATTTGATCAATTACTTAACATTTATATCACTCCAGCTTCTGTATCTAAATTATTTTCCTGTTAGACTCTTCTACAGCTTGTGGTCTGGACAACATGCCTGTTATGGTCTTGCAGACAGTATATATAAATTTATAACAGTCACATACTTGGCTTAGGCATTTACATTCGTAAGAATTCACCCATTTGTTGGAAAACTAGGTCTTGTTAGGTTAGCCGGTCTTGAGTAATTATTAATTAAGTAGGACATACCTGTATTTCTAATGTAGCAAAAATATAGAGCCAACTAAAGTTTAGCGACTTAAGTTTAAATATCTTAACGAATTGTTATCCGAGCGATCTAAAATTTTGTGGTTGATTTCTTTCGAACTATATAAATGTTCTTGCAATAATAAAATTAAATTATCATTTTTATGTCTTGAGTTATTTGCATTGGTAATTATTTGGTAAAGTAAAATGACAAAAATGGGCAGAAAAGCTGTTTCAGACAAGGTACGATAGCAAATTCCAGGTCTGATAAAAGATAAAACAAAAAATCAACAAGAAATAGCTCAAATGTGCAATGTTTTGCTTAAATGTGTACAAACAGCGTTGAAAAACCACGAGCTACATAATGATGTCAAAGAATTACCAAGACTTGGTAGGCCTTCAAAGCTAACTTTAAGAGACCAAAGTTATCTCTATCGAAAGGTTAGACAAGACCCTAAAATTTCTTACCGCGAACTTGCTGAAGGATTCACAAATACGCCTGGTAACGTTAGTGTTAGTAGATGGGCTGTACGAAGATGCCTAAATAAGAAAGGCTTAGATTGCCATGTTGCTGCTCGAAAACCACTTTTGCGTGCCTCAGATTGCTTAAAAAGATTAAAGTAGTGTAGAGAAAGACTTCACTGGTCTGTAGAAGACTGGGCCAAAGTCATTTTCAGCGACGAATCCAATTTTGAGGTGATAAATTGCAAGTCAAGATTAATCATTAAGAGGCTGGCTAGTGAAAAGGTCAAAGAGCTATTTTGTGTATCAAGGATGCAAGGCCGAGGAGGATCAGTTGGAATATGGGGATGCTTCTCCGATAAAAGAACAGGGTCATACAATACTTATAACGGCAGAATTAACCAGTACAACTACAAAGAGACCCTCAAAAGTAAACTTTTTCCAACAGCCAGAGCTTTTTACGGAAGATGACAACAATGGATTTTTCAGGACGACGGCGCTAAGGCTCACACTGCAATCTCGGTTAAAGAGTGGCTTGATTGAAAAAACATTACGGTCATGCCTTGGCCAGCTCGTTCTCCAATCCTATCAAGAACATTTGGGCTTGGATAGACAAGAGATTGGTCAAAGACAGCATAGCCAGTGCTGCGCAATTACACCAGGCGTTAGAAAAGCTTTGGAAAGAATTTCCAAGAGAATTATGCATTCAACTAATTGAATCTATGCATAGAAGTATTTGTGCATATGTGAAAGTTTGTGATGCGCCTACAAAATACTAAAATGCATCTTGACTCTAAGTTTTTCTCTGTTTTTTTGTTTGTTTTTTTAACAGTTGTATATATTTTTTTGTAAACAAAATAAGAAAAAAAAAAATTTTTTTGAAATTTTTTTTTTCTTATTTTGTTTATAAAAGCACTGTTAATAAAAACTAAAACAATTTAAATTATTAACTTTTTGTTTGCTTTAAATTTTAAAAAAATATAAAAAAAATCATATTAAAAATCAAATGATATTTATGCAACCCACTGTATATTGTGTTATAATAATAATAACAATCAAACTTGTAATCCTGCAAAGGTAATACTTTAATATCCTATTTCAATAAGTTATATATCTGTTTAGTGTTAAATTGTTGCCATTCTATTACTTTTACCATATGATGAATAAGTAATGTATGAAAATATGGTGCGAATTTTTGCTAGCTGATCGCTGACCGTGGGCAGGGTACGTTTTATAAACGTTCTTTGAACCTTTTTTTTTTACGTTTAAACCTAATAAAAACATCCAAAAAATATTTAAAAAACGCACCGTGCCCCCTATGTTTTCTGATTAGCGATCCTAGTGGCTAAGTCGTTATCTTAATTTTTAAGAATTATTGCTAGTTGTTAGCTAATGCCGCTAACAATCCACCTTACCAAATCACTGTCGTTACCGTAACGAATATTGTTAGTTAGTCGCTAGCCGATTTTCCACCGGAAATGCGTCGCAAAATAAAGACGTTTCTAAAGCTAAAGAAAAGTTTATATGATATAGTTTCGAATGCAAAAAAAAAATTATTTAATTTTTAATTTTAAACTTTCCCATCACAAATAGGCAGGTGTCAGGTGACAGATGTCCTTGTGACAGGTGTCCAAATTTTAGGTTTTTTTTTTGTTTCCATACTTAATCTTCATTGAAACTCATTAAAAAAACTCATTAAATTTTTTCTAAAGTTTTTCATAAGAATCAAAAAATTTGATATTTGTGCTATTCTTGAACCAGATTTACATCCATGTAATTCACAAGGTTATCTTGCTGTTAAAATCCGGTTAATATAATCCTATACAAAATGCCTTATATATTTCCATACACACACTAATAAATTGTAGTTATATTTACATAAAAAAATTATATAACATAAATCACGAAAAGTTTTAAAAAGATTAGGCCAAAAAAATGTTACTGCATAGGTGGTCACGTGTTACGATGATCTTTTTTTGTTATGATTTTTTATTGTTATTTATATTGTTTCTTTTTTTTAATATTTATACTATATATGTTAACTACTTACATGTTTTCCAAATATTTTTACATTTAATATTAAATTTTGCATATAACTGTATATTCTGTATATTAACACAAAGAATGTTAGTATTTTGGTCTTCAGTGCGTAGGATTAAAATTATTTGTGCGTTTTAATAGATTATTAACAATAATTGTATAGATTGACATTAAATAATTATCACCAAACCATGACAACATTAAATCAGGCGCGCACAAAAGAATTATTTTAGACAGAAGGTTGAAAATTTGCATAATCTTTAATAATAAAATGAAATAATATTCCTTAAATTTCGTATTGCACTGTGAGATATAAGCAAACATTTATAAACAAAACCTTTTTTTGTCCATATAAATTTCGTAAAAAAAAATATAAATACAAATAGCAAGGGCACGAAGAAGACATAATTTTTCTTATCACCGAGCCCCTTAATTTGTTTTAGGATCCTTATCAATCCAACTGGACTATGAAAATCAATTTTCTTCATGAGTTTTTCAACTATAGGCATAATCTACTTCCTGGACGTATGGGTGACCTGAATATTTTGTAGTGATTGTTAGTGAGCTAATATTATAATTGTCTGTTAAAAAGTGCGACAGCATTAGATGTTATACTGTTCCAATTTTAAGAGACGCTGGAATCAGACCAAGTAACTAGGTCACTCAAGTTGTTTTCTTCTGCCACAAAATCCAATATTTTGCAAAGGCACTGCTCATAGCTAGCTCTGCCAGCTATTGATTTAGACCATAATGCACAGTAAAAGTTTTTCTTTGTTAAATAAAATGCTTTTAAACTACGCACACTTAGGTTTTTCAGATAAAAAAGTGAGTTAATTTCTGCATTTGATTTCAAAATTTTGAATCCGCGTGCAAAAATCACTTTTTGAGGTCAAAAAAACAAAAACAGAACCCTATTTTCTTCAGCACGCAAATCCCTTGTTTCTTTTTTTTTAAAATTTGATGTCTTTCATAGACTTTTCTGAAATTTTCAGACATAGTATCAGTGTTTTCAATAGTTTTGAACTTCTCGCAAAAGATGCATTTGTCTTTCTTGGGAACGCAAAAGCAAAAGTTAAACTTGGTAGAAAAAATAATGTATGGTAGTATGTTAGTACATAGATTTTTCCAATAACTCAACGTTTATACATTCCTTTTTGTAAAAATCAAACATTTTGATACGTTAAGGTGTGACTTAAAGTTTTTGATACTTACACGGCAATAATGTAACTCAACTCTTAAAAATGTGATCTCTAGCTGAATCAACATTACTGTGCGCTGTATATTAATTTTTATAATCATACCTCGTAGATCTCGCGCATGAGTATTTGTATTAACATCTTGTCTGTTGTGAGGTATGTAAACTGGCTTTTGTAAAATTGAATGTTTAATAGATTGAATGATACAAAAATATTATTACGCTCATCTTATTGTATTTTCTTAGCACATTCATACTTACAGTTTGCCAAGCAAACTGTAAGTATGAATGTTATTTTATTTTTGTAAATGTTATTTTATTTATTATAAATGTTATTTTATTTTTAAATAACTTTATTTGGTACTTTCTCTTTAACTTGTGTAGTTGCCAGCTTGTTATGCTTTTTTTCTTTCATCACATTTAAAATTTAATTGCAGAAATTTCTACATTAGGGTAGGATATTCAATATACCCTTAGTAAGTTATAATTTCAACTTAATAATAAACGAATTATAAAAATTATAATAAAAAAAAATAAAAAAAATAAAACTATTTTTAGTCGGCATCAGATCTACATCAGGTCGGCATCAATATTTTTAACACAAAGGTTTCACCGTAACAACATTAAAAACGAAGTCAGCAAAAAATTGCCAGCCGCAGACACTTTCAGGTTGACAGTTAGGTTAGAATTGCCGTTAGCCAACCCTTATTCTGAGATCTGATTTTATAGTTGTTTTTAGTCTGCGCTAAATAAACATTATTGAGATCCCGTATCTTTTTCTACAAAATCTTTTTTAGAATTTTGTTCTGTTTTAGTTGAATTAAACCGTCTTTTTTTCTGTTTAAACTTATAACCTAGTATAAATATGTTGAAGGAGTACATAAAAAGTTCTGAAAATTATCAATTTAACTTTTGCAACATGTTAAAGCCAAAGCATATTCACGAAAAGTAATTTTAGCATAATTATATTTTGCACACGTTCTATGTAGTTCTATGAAAAAATGTAAGTTTAGTGTTTTAAATAGTCTGCAGTCATGGACGATTGTGTGCGTGAGAGAAGGGAAGGGGGGTCAAATGCTCACTATATTCAGAAATATAGTCATGACTAAAAATAACAACTAATTATATATATAAACATATATAACACGAGGCTATTAAAAATTTGCACACAAAAGAATTGCTTATACTATCATTCAAATTATATTATTGTTTCACAACTGATCAAATAAGTAAGGATAGCAATAATAGATCATCTTATAACTGAAAGTGTCCCATGATCAAATTTTAGTCTTGAGCAAGCAAAGAAAGTACTCTGGACTGAAATTTCGTAATTTAAGTTGAATTCTTTTTTTCAGGTTGTTAAGATTTTTTGCTTCGAAATTATTGGAACAGACTCTCAGTTTTAGGTGAGCCGAAAATGCCTCCTTGGGCCTTAATTGCAGTACATTTGGTGGATTATCATTCTTCGAAACATAAGTTATATTAAACTTATTATAAGTTTCAATTGTTAGCTTTGCATAATGACAGCTTGCACCATCAGGCCAAAATATATATTTTATATTTTTGTGATGCGAGCTGATGAAGAGAACAAGTTTCTATTTAATGCATTCTTTGGAATATATTTTTGCATCAATGACATTATTCTTAATTGCAAAGAAAGGCTTTGATTTACCAAATCTACTAATTGCAATCCATACTGAAACTTTCGTTTGAAACTTTGATTTAAACTTATATTTAATATTATTTTCAGTTTTGTCTTTATGTTGACTATAAAAGCCATCATTTCCTGGTGTGCTTTGGCTGTTCAATATGAAATAGGACTCGTCATCCATGATAATTTCAAACTCATTTCACGGTCGAAAAAAAGTTTTCGAAAGTTTTAACAGTCGTTATTTTTGTTTAATTATTTGAATTTCAGAGCTTTCTGGTGCTTTCTTTCTTTTGAAATATTTAAGTCCATGCATGTTAAAAATTTTATAAACATAACTTCTATGAATTCCATTTTTTAATGCAAGTTTTCTCTTGGAGATTCCAACTTTATTTTCAGTCTTGTTAATGAGTGAAGTAATTTTTCTTTGTCCATTTTGTATGGTTTTCTGCCATAGACACAGCAAAATGGACATATATCGACTAACGGTAGATTTGTCATTATTTTAATATTAAAAAAAGTTTTAGCTTACAAAACTCCACTTATTTTAATTTTTAGTAATATCAATCTTGATTGAAGTTTTAAATCCAGTGTTAAATAAAATCAGTTTTAATTGAAACCAGTTTTTGTTGGTAACATTATTTACTCTGAGTTTAGGTAACTAACGTTTTAATTTTAAAAATGATGAATATTAGCGTTTAAGTGGTATTTTGTTTTTTACATCGAGGTCAAACTAGAACACTTCACGATAATTTTCAGACTCATGCTTAACACTTTTGATAATTTTCAAAGTTATGAATAAAATTCTTCATCATATTGACTAATTAAAAACAAGCAGAGAATTTGCAGTTAATTAAACCTGCATATAGAACTTTGGCGCATTAGTAGTTCGGTTGCTTTACAGAAGATTGCAGTAAGTTCCGATATATTTGTTCGTCATGAATTAAATAGTCTAATAAAGTTATAACCTCAATTTTGGCAATTAGTACCTTGTCAAACCAACTCTACGAGTAGTGTACAAAAGAAATTAATATTATATCTATAGATATATATTATAATACTATACGATATATAATATATACGATATAGACATACCTATATCGTGGTATCTATCTTGTTAGGAAAAATATTTTAGGTTGAAATGTTTTTCTATGATACCGTTATGTTACCTAGATTCAATTTATCATTTTTCAAATGATAAATTGAATAAAGGGCCTCTAATCAAATGTCGTTTTTGTAAAGTATTAAATTATAAAAAGGTAATGATTTTTTTAAAAAAAAGCTAAATTAAATTAATTATACAAAATTAATAAGCTATATAATATTAATAAAAGAGAAAATTATTAGTTTAAAAAACTATTGATGATGGTTATTATTTTGAAGGAAAGTTACAGAGTAGTTGTGTGTCAGTTCGTGCGTATGGTCATCATGATCACCTTGCTACAGGTCAATGTCCTGCTACCTTCTAGGATCTGCTTTCTAAGTAAAGGCTATAATAAGTATGTTTCCTGTCATACTATCTAATATCTGTCATGGCTATAGTGACTATAAAAACTATGTACCACTATTAGTGGTATAAATAGTTTTTTATAAAGTTGGAGATGTCATAGTTATTGTGTTAACTCACCTGTAATTTACTTACGTATGCTTGTGTTGTGTTTCTGGCGCGGTGTTCACTCTCCTGTAAGTTACTATATGTATATTTGTGTTCTTGTCTGAACCTCAAGCGCTTTGTTTGCACATCCGTAAGTTAGGATATGATGTTTGTGTTCTGTTTAAATCTCTGATTTAGTATGAGCTCGGTTACCAACTTGTGATTCCAACTCAATGAAGTATTGTTTACAGCAGACAATATTCTTGTCAAAGTCTTACAAAAGTGTTCTCTAGAACTCTCTTCAACTCTCTCTAGATTATTTAATAAGTGCTTGACGGAATCTTTTTTTCTGGAAAATAGCATCTGTCGTTCCAATTTTTAAAAACTCTGGTGATTTTTTTATCCCTCTAACTATGGTCCAATTAGTCTTCTCTCTATTATCAGCAAGCTGTTTGAGTCTTTGATTAGCAAATTTCAAAACTCCCATCTTGAGTCAAATAACTTACTGTCTAAAAAATAATAAGTAACTTTAGTTGTGATAATGTGGGTCCCATTCATCGCATAAATATAATCTTCTTCTTTTTCTTTCAGGATTTCCCGTTTAGGGGTCGCCATTGCGGATTAAACTCCTCCATCTAGCCCTGTCATGAGTGTCCTCCACTGACACATCAGCCACTCTCATATCCTCCATCAGGTTTTTCCCCTTAGGTGGCTCTGACCATGCAACAATCTCTATAAATCTTTTATCTTGCACTTCGTTTTTGGGTTCACCCTATTATTGCACTACTTACTACTACCCTAAAGCTGACTAGGATTCTATTTGTGATTTTCTTTGTGACGGTCCTTAGGCTGTTGTCTTTTCTCTCTCAGCTGATGATCTCTCATTACTTCTACGTAACCTCCTGGATTCAGGCAGGAATGGAAATATTTTATTCCTTCTTGTCGGTTCCAAGTCAAGCCTCATTCTACTCCATGGTTTTCACCCTCTTGTGCAGCTACTATATCTAATCATAACCATTTTTTTCATATTTTTCTAAAGACTCCCTTCAGAACTAACAGCTATTTCTTATTGCAAAGAAATCAATACAAAAAGGTGCTGTCTGATGGTAATGTCCATTGTTCCCAGTTCACTAAATCCCGTATCTTATCTCAGAGGTTAGGTTCCAGAAACTTTTGGAAAATCTTCAACTGATCTTGAATTTATCTAATTTCAGCTGATCTTTAATTTATCTAACTTCTGTAATAGATTGACTTTAATAGACCGCAAACAACTATCGCAATACTACCGACATTCCTATATTAATCTTTACGTGTTCTAAGATTCTCGTTCACTACTGATCTTTCATGGAAACCATATATACAATCAGTTGCTAAATTAACATCTACTAAAGTTCCTTTTCTTTATCGTGCTCGCCATTTTCTTACTCCTAATTCCATTTTCTACCTCTACAAATTTGTACTTGTTTGGAATACTGTTCTCATTATTGGGCTGGTTCTTTTAATGATGCTCTTTTTCTTCTAGACAAACTCCAAAAACGCATTGTTAACGTAGTTAGACCCGCTCTATCTGCCAAGCTTGATCCTTTCTCCTATCACCCTAAAGTTGCATCTTTTTCTCTTTTCTACAAATGCTAAAATGGTCGCTGCTAAAAGGAATTTCATCTTTTGTTCCATCAACTAAAACTTATTCTTGCTTGGCTCGTCATTCAGAAAGTCTCATTTTTTTCCTGTATCTGTCTCTGCATGCTTTAAAACTTTTATTCATCTAGTTTTTTTTTCGTTTTTTTGTTTTCATTTGCTAACGCTACTGCAAGCAAAGCAACGCATAACATTTGGGGATAAACCGACTTTTTCGAATCTCACGCATGTGCATTTCAATTGATTTGTGTTGAAAGTGCCGTCGGCGATTGTAATTTCAGACAAAAATATGGTAGTGGGACGTTTGAGCGAAATGTTTAAAAGCGAAAGAACGTAAGAGCGAAAAGTTTTAAAGCGAAAGAACGTTAAAGCGAAAAGTTTAAAAGCGAAAACCGGGAAATCGAGTATCGTGATAATTCAGCAACAACAACATCAACAACATCAACAACAAAAATGTTATTATTGAGATAATTTTTTGTGATTTTGTTATTATTTCAATGTTATATTATAGATTATTTGGCGTTTGAATTTTTTTTTTTTTTTAAATTGTTATATATTTTTTATTTATTAGTCATCGTTTAGAATTATTTGTATATTTGGTATTCTAGCTGAGAGTTATAGTTACAGTTAGAGTTTATTAAATTAAATAAATAAAAAAAATTATTGTATATAGTTTAGAATCATTTATTTATTTGGTATTTTAGCTGAGAGTAATAGTTACAGTGCGACAAAAAGGTATAAAATCTTCCATAAAAATTATTTTTGCACTACAAGTTATCTGATAAAAAATAGACTTGCATAATTTCTTATTGATATTATTTCATTTTAATTTCTTTTTTGATATTTATACATTACGTTTCAAGCAAAAGATTGTTTCATTGTTTTAATAAAAATTATTCTTAAAATTAAAAAGATGCAAATTAATAATGTGTTTTTATTTTGATTAGGTATGGTGAGTTAGGCTGTTTACCCTTGATGCTTTTAGAAATGATTAGATAGTTAAACCTCAAGAATCGATGTTTAAATTTTTAGTCATAAACTAAAAGCCAGGGCAAATACATCAACACAACATATTTAAAAAAGAGACATATGAAGGTTAGTTTTTAATATAAATTATTATCAAGTAGATAATAATATCTACAAATATTCCTATTTATGTAAATTAAAGCAAACTTTTATCAGTTTATGTTTATCAAGTTGATCACTTATGCTTATGCGTATGATCTGTTATAAGAAATAATGTTCTCTTTATAAAATTATTTTTAAACTAATGTATGCACTGACTATTTTAGTCCTAAAGTTAATATTTTCTCTTGCTATTTGATATATTTGTGGATTGGTTGGGTTACATACAGTGGAGAAAATAGAATTATCCTCACCATGTACTGATCCAATGTTTTGTAAATCTGTAAGCGAGTTTGTGCGGTGCATCTTTTGTATCCACACACATATAATTATTGTTACAAACAGCAACTTTTTAGATTATAATATAGCATAATTAAATTGCGGTACATTTGATAAAACCATAAAGTGTATAATACTTGATATTTGCGGTAACAAATAGAATTAACCTCATTAGTAATTATTTTCAGTTTACTTGTATATTTTGATCTGGTAATATGCATTTGTGACTTATTTTTTATTATTATTTGTAAATTGAACAAAGACTGTGAAACCAGTGCTCATAAAGTTTTTAATATTTGGTTTTTAATACCATAATTTGAAATGGAACATGGTAAGCGTAAAACGAATGAAGAATTAGCAGTAACTAAAGCATACAAAGATACAGGCTTATCTAATTGAGAAATTGCAAAGAAAATTAAAAGATCTCCAAAAGTGGTTAATAATTACTTCAAGATTGGCGTTAATAATGGAACTTATAAGGGAAGTGGTGGCAAATGTAAAATTGATCATTGTACTAAATGAGTTATTGTATGTTGGGCTGCTGCTCAGCACATGACTGCATCTAAAATTTGTGCTGATTTACAATTACCTGTATCTGTTCAACGTGTTAGACAAATCTTACATAAAGATTCAAACACAGTTTGGAAAAAGCGTAAACCAAAACCAAAACTTACTGCTCGTCATGAAGAAGTTAGATTACAATTTGCAAAAGAACACATGTCTTGGCAGGAAGAGTGGCATCAAGTTCTTTAGTGATGAAAAAAGTTCAATCTAGATGGTTCTGATGGCGATCAACATTACTGGCATGATCTTCGAAAAGAGAAAGAAACTTGGATAAGTTGTAACTTTGGTGGTGAAACTGTTATGGTTTGGGGGGCTTTTTCTTTTGCTGGAAAACTCCCACTGGCATGGATTTCAACAAATATCAATTCACAAGACTACATTGACTTATTAGAAATAAGTTTGCTTAAGCATGGTGAGGAATTGATGGGTGAAAATTTCACTTTTCAACAAGATAATGCTGCTATCCATAATTCAAAAATTACGAAAACTTGGTTTAGAGTAAAAAATATTCACGTAATGGAATGGCCTGCATGTAGTCCAGATCTTAACCTAATTGAAAATCTATGGGGAATACTTTCTAGAAAGGTTAATGAAAATGGTAAGCATTTGAATCCACTTTGGAGCTGAAAACTCATATCAGACAAGCTTGGAATAAATACCTATAGAAACTATCCAAAATCTTGTAACTAGTATTTGTCAAGTTGCATATTTGAAGTCATTAAAAAATCAGGAAGCAATACTAAATATAAAATAAGCGAAAAAACAAAATATTTTCTGTATTTTCTTGTATATAACATAAATGAGGCTAATTCTATTTTTTCCACAAATTGAATACTTTTAATTTTTTTTCCATTTGTAATTAATTAAACATACCAATTTATAAACTTTTTAGTTGTAATATAAGATAATGAAAAATAAAGTAGACTTTGTCTACTGAATTGTCTGAATAATTGAATTGTCTCACTGAATTGTCTGAATAATTGAATTGTCTCACTGCCATTTTTGTTAAATTAAAACAAAAAATAAAGGTGAAGCAAATTCTATTTTCTCCGCTGTATTGTTCTTTGCTGATTTTTTACAAAAATATTGTAGATTTATGTTTTTGAAGTTCTATGTTTTTTTTAAAGGTGTTTTTGGGTATATGTTGACAGATTTTAATGTTCTTAAGTAAATCTGCTTTATTTAGCGTTTAATTTTGAGATTCCTTGCACTCAGTAATAATGCGCTTTGAATATGCAATATGGTTTTTTGAGTCTTTTAATTAGGTGAATGAGCTAAAGCACTGTCATTATTGGTCTGTGTTTATTTCTACATTTAAGCCAATTTTTATATAAAGAATAAGAGGTTAAAAACTAGTTGATATTTTAATTCATATGATGTTTGATAAATTATTCTTGTTCAGAACAGAAGTGTCAAAATTTATTATATTGTATTAAAGCTTCTAAACTTATGAACCTTTTTTTAAATTAGCTTTATACAAAAATATAAATAGAACATAGAAAAAAAAAAGTGTTTACAATAAAGAACCCTTGAAGTATAAATGCCAAATTGGTAGTGTGCAAAGACCTTTTGCTTATAACAATTGTGCTAAAATTCAGCCTTTGAATATATTGTCAACTTATGATATGTTTTTAAATTTATAAGCATACATCAATGCAAACATCTCTATAAGTATCTATAAATATCTTATCTCTATAAATCCCAAGTCCATTCTTGAATGGAACACTTTCACCATATCTTGGGCGGATGTTCTAGTGATGCCCTTTCTCTTTTAGACAAGGTGCAAAAATGAATTGTTTTTGCACCTTGACCTGCTCTTGCAGCAAACAAGGAGCCGCTCTTGCAGCCAACCTCCAACCATTATAACATTATCGTAATGTTGCTTATCTTTCTATTTTTTATAAATTCTACAATGGACACTGCTCTAATGAGCTAGCGTCTCTTGTGCCATCTACTAAAATTCATTCTTGTGTTACTCAGCATTCAATAAAGTCTAATTGTTTTACTATGACTGTTCCTAAGTGGTCCCAAAATTCTTATTTGCCTAGTTTTTTTCCTTAAATTTTTTTTTCACTTGCTTCATCTTGTTTTCTTGATTCATATAATTCGCAATATATTAATTTTTCTGTTATTCGTTTATCTTGCTCTAGAAATTTCATCTTTTCTGTAATAGTAGTTGCTTGCAGCCTTGTTGGAAATAAAGGTGTTAAAAAAAAACATTTACAATGTTAGCCTTTTAGTATGCATTTTACACTTTTATTTTTGTAAAAAAATTCCTTTTTTAGTAATAAAAAAATTAGCAATACAATAAACTAAGTAAATGATATAAAATTTCCAAAGAAGTAAACCAAAATTAGATTCATCTATAGCCTAAAGTAATTTATGTTTAAAAAACTATTTTATCTAGTTCAAAAACATATAACAATATACTGAACATAAAACAAATAAGATAATAAAGGCTATTACCAACCAATCTGTAGAAAAAATAATTAAATATTAATGCTAAGTAATGCAAATGAAGAAATAAAAACTTTTTTTACTTAGGTCGCAAACAATTCATAACATAACTATTAACAATAACAAATCATTTAGTTAAAGCATAAAAAGTAAATAAGTTCCTCACCAGTCAATCATCACAATTGAAACTTGTTAAACTAATTAGCCAAGCACACTTTATAAGCCTTTTTCCTTCAAGCAGAATCTTTTTCACAATTAATGACTGAATTTTTAATTTTACATGCAAACGATCCAAAAAACATTTTGCAGAATATTTTTTGGATTATTGGCATGTTTTTATACTACAATAAAACGCATAATGCAGAACTGCCTTCAAAAAATCTTTTAGGCATCAACCAAGAAGAATCCACCCAGTTAATAATTAAATCATATCCTTGAAGTGTTCTAAAAAATAAAAACAACCACAATGCAAAATAAAAAAGTAGTCAAAAATAAAATAATCTTACACTACCTCCTGTAAAATGAACTATAAATAATTCTGACACAAAAATATTACTGAAATTGAACATGTGGGAAAAAAGACACTGTGCAGCTTTCTGTTTAAGGAACAAATCAAATCAAAACAACATCATAAAAAAATAGTAGCCAAAAAAATATCTGAAAGGTACAACAACATATTTTAAGTGTAGCAACATTGATCAAGATAACGCCATACATAATGGTCACAATATAAGTCTCTATATTATAGAAACTTATATTGTGATTTTTGACTTATAGATTATAAGTCAAAAATCAGGCTTTATAAATACAACATATAAAAGTCATTTTTGACAGAGGCTTTGAGATATTATTCATTTTACTAAAGTGTATGTCTGATAACAACATTATTTTCAACACAAATATTAAAAAATTCACTTTATCTTGCAGGTAATTCACCAGTAAATATAACTGGCCGATATGATGGCGCATAAAAGAGAACCACTTCTAACTAACTAAATTTTTTGTGAGGAGACAACTAAAAACTTCACCTCTTATCATTGGTATCTTAACTTTTACACTTTGTTTTGGAGCAAAATTCTAAACAATTCAATTTCGCCTTACTCTATCTTCTATAAAGTATAAACTTCATGAGCTTATTTCTGAAATTGACTCACTTCAATTGTAACACCTTTAAGATGACACAATTCAACGAAAAAAATCCAGTCTTTATTAATAATTATTCCTCTCCTAAATGATGCTAAAATTTAAATTAGTCAAAGCCCCATGGAGAGTTCGATGCTTTTAATTGATTTCTCTAATTCTATAAAAATACCTAGCCTTCTGTCCACTTATTCTTGTCTACAATATGACCTTTGAAAATTAGCAATTTTAATATAAATAGTCAAATTCGTTTTCCTTTTTAAATATTAACTCATTTATATAAAATAATGTTACCAATGTTATTAAATTTTTTTCTCGCTTAACCCATCCCATTCGCTTTTAACTTTTTCGCTTTGCCGACCTTCGCTTTTAAAATTTTCGCTCTTAAAAGTTTCGCTATAAAGACACCGAACCCAAAAATATTATCTTTAAAAGGCGGCTTTTTACCGCCACATTAGAGATGTCATTTGCAAATGCCATTTGCAATGTTATGGTTAAAACTATAATAAATATAGAAAATATTTTTTCTATATTTATTGTATTCATGCGATTTAATTGGTTACAAGTGATCGTTTCTACAAAATTTTTATTAAATTCAAATGAATTAAAGTTCAAATAAAGTAAACATTTTGAAATTCCAAAAATCAAATAAAGTTTAAAACTTTATATAAAGTAAATTTCAATCAAAAAACTTAAGTTAATGAATTATTATTTGAACATTTATCTAAATCTTTTATTATAAGTCTTATGGCAAATCTTTTAACAACTCTTTAAGGATTGTTTTTTAAAACCTTTAAAAAAAATTACGAAAAGTAATTATATATAAAACATAAATTATATATATATATATATATATATATATATATATATATATATATATATATATATATATATATATATATATATATATATATATATATGTATATTATATACATATATATATATATATATATATATATATATATATATATATATATATATATATATATATATATATATATATATATATATATATATATATATATATATATATATATATATATATATATATATATATATATATGTAAATTATGTTAGTGTATTTTACAAATAGAGTGCTCAATGTTCTTAAAGAACAGAGCAATAATTAATTAAAAAAACACTTATGTTTTTTGTTTTTTACTAATTAATTATATATATATATATATATATATATATATATATATATATATATATATATATATATATATATATATATATTATATATATATATATATATATATATATATATATATATACTATATATATATATATATATATATATATATATATATATATATATATATATATATATATATATATATATATATATATACTATATATATATATATATATATATAGTATATATATTATATATATATATATATATATATATATATATATATATATATATATATATATATAGTATATATATATATATATATATATATATATATATATATATATATATATATATATATATATATATATATATATAGTATATAGTATATATATATATATATATATATATATATATATATATATGTATTTAATATACATATATATATATATATGTATATTATATACATATATATATATATATATATATATATGTATATTATATATATATATATATATATATATATATATATATATATATATACTATATATATATATATATATATATATATATATATATATATATATATATATATATATATATATATATATATATATATATATATATATATATATATATATATATAATATATATATATATATGTATATATAATTATAAGTAAGTGATTTTATAATTTGGCTAATAATCTAAAGCTTTTTTCTCAGGATAAATTTAAATATTTCTCAAAGCATAAAAGTATTATATCATTTATATTAAAAAAATTTAGTTTTTCCTTTCAATTATTAAAAGTAAAATCATTTTAGTTGCACATTCTTACTTAGTGCTCTATTTTACATTTTCTTAGATTATTTATAAATACTGACCTCTCCTGGAAAGTATATATAATTTATTCCAAAGTTAGCATTTGCTAAGGTTGCCTCTCTTTATGATGCTCACCATTTTCTTACCCCTTGCTCTATTATCTAAGTCTATTTTATGTCCTTGAGTACCTTGTAATACTTAAATTAATTACCCATATACTGTTTATCAATACATGTATATGAGTAAATAATTTAAGATATAATTATTTGAGTTATTATTTAGTTTATTGTTACAGTAATATTATGATATGTAAATTTTATACTTTCTAAAAGTAAACTTTGAATTCTTGATTCCTTTTTATTTCTCACATATTTTTTTTTAACATTTTTTAATTATTTTACTCATTATTAAAAAAAATAATTTTTTTAATAAACTATTTCAAAAAATCTTCTAATCATTTTGGAAACATTTGATGAGCAGTTAATTGAAATATTTCTGGAAGACTTTTCAAAAAAAAAAAAAAAAGTTATATTTGCTGGGCATTATTTGAATTCACAACCATTCCTATTATGTTTTAGATAACATGGTAACAGATATTTTTCTAACTAAAACAGATAAAAATTATTTAATCATTTTCAATTAAAACTGTTGCAAACAAGCGATTGAATAAAAAAAAATGTAAAATTTATTAATATATTATGTGTTGGTTTGAAAAAAGTAATTAAAAATCTCTATGAAAATATGTTTCTTTTGAGATCCAGGTTGACATACTTTTGAATAATTTTTTTTGGGGCAATATTAGTGATTTTACCCTAAATACTAAAGATTTGAACCAAATATCATTACAACTTGACATGATGGTGAAAATTACATATTTGAAATCAAAATGAGAAATGCTCTACAAAAAATGTGTTGCTTGTTTGACAAAAAAATTCTTTTTTTTGACCTGTGCAATTAGATACATACTTTATAGCAGTTCTGAAGTTCAAAGTGTTTTCCAATAATTCAAAAGCAGAGAGATAAGCAGAATTAAACCAAAATTGAAACAAGTGTTAAAACAATAAAATTTTAAATACAAAAATAAAATGTCCCCAAATAGTTTAAGCTATTTCAATTATTTAATACAAACAAGATAAAAAAAAATGCATTGAATTTTAGAAAGATTAAATTTGAACTTATATTGAGTTAAATTTTAACTTATGTGAAGTTTTTTTTCTTCTCAAAATTAATTATATTCACATTTGTAAAAAAATATGAATAACAAATTTATTTATTTAAGTTTTAAAAAAAATTTTAATAAAAGAAAACAATACAATAATGGTTTGATAATTATATTGATAGCTTGGTTTTTTCTTTTTTGATATTTTCAGAAAAAAATAGAAAATGAGTATCATAAAATTATACAATGCAGCATCAGATGTTGTTGAAAAAGCCCTCAAGAAAGAAGCTTCAATAAAAAGCCTTTGCTTTTCAAGTCGTTTTCAAAATAAGAAATTGTTGTTTGCTTTGGTTACGGAAACATTGAAACGTAAGTTGTTAAGTTTATTTTTCTAAATTTTCAAAAAAAAAATTAGTAACTCATAAAATACTCAAAAACTCAAGATACTAAAAAAAATAAATCCTTAAAACTAAAAGCTTACTAAAATCGCTGTTAATTACATCCATGTGTGTCATTTTTAGTATTTAAAATATGCCCTAAAGTTTCGACTTCACATCGTTTTCGGTATATTATGACCAAATGTTTTAAATATAAACAGTTTTAAATTTAAACAGTTATAAATAAAGAAGTTTTAAATTTAAACAGTTATAAGTGTGGTGTAAAACTTCAAATTTTCGAAATTTTATGATTTTTTCTTATTTTTACGATAATTATTTTTACTTTGTAAATATTAGAAAAAAAATTATGTTAAACTTTTATTATAATGAAATTTATGTGAAATATATGTTGCATATGTTGAAGAATCATGGAAAGAAATGTTGAACAATTATCACAAGCACTTCAAATCTGATTTAGTTGGGTTTTAGTCAAATTTGTATTCAACATTTTTCTGTGGTTTTTTGCAACCAACAAGATATTCTGCTTCATTTCTTCATTTCGGTATGACATAATAAAGTCTTGGATTAGTTTTATATTTCTTTCTGCACAATCATTGGTGACTTTCATATTTTTAACAAAAAATTTAAAGTCGTGTTAAACAGTAGTTTTAGACAACTTTAAAATTTAATAAAGTCCCCTTGTGCAGCTAACTCAACCTGGTCATGGGTAACCTGGGCTAGGCAAAACAAAATCCAGCTCTGATCACCAACTAAATTTGATAGTGTTGTAGACGGTGTGATTACAGGCATTTTAGGTTTACCTTTCATGAACTCTTCAGGAACTGGGAACTGTAAGAATTTTTGGAGTATATTCGTCTTGTCTTTTTTTAACATCATCATCCACTAAAGCCATTTCAACAACAAGCTGCTGACTTAAATACCAGGTTGATTTTGCATGCTTTTCAGTATTGATCGCGAAAACTCAGGATATTCTTTACTTAAATCAAATATGTCTTTGAATGCCGCTAAATCATTAGCTGGTGCTTTAATACTCAGAGAGCCTATGAAAAACCAAGTACAGTAATAAAATAAAGAAGCTGTCTGAACCATCTTCTTCTCTTTTTCATTCATGATGTTTGAGATGTCCTTTGTCATTTGTAATGTAAGCAAATAAATTGCATCTGCCAAAAACCTTGCTTCATGCCAAGGTCCTGGCTTATGAAATTTTAGAGCAGGAACATGACCACCTAGGTAGTAAACAAGTAACTGACAAAGATTTTTTAGTCTCCTCACTTGAAAATATTTTCATTTAGTGCAGTTTCCCCAAATTTTAATGCTGCCTTGGCTATATTATAGATAGGTGATCCAATCTCTAAAGAAGTCCAGTTAAATTTAGCCAGATTATCTGATGATGTGTCTATCTTGTCAACAATCTTTGACCAAGCCTTCTGTAAGCACACATAAATTTCTCTACTCTGAGACTTGGTCTTGGCGCCAGTCAGTGCAGTCATCAAATGTTTAATATGTACTTCAATAATATAGCGACGACACATGCACCAGACAAGACTTGTATTAAGGATCATTTATAGGATTGTAACTGCTCCTGCAAATTTTCTTGTGTTGGATGCAGTTGTGTTGCAGCAAACACCAATGATATTGTCGACAATATACTTGTCATAGCATTCCAAGAAATTGAGGATTAAATGCGCCTGCTCGAACCCAGTTGAATTTTTTGCCTGCACTATGCCAAGCAAAAAATCATCTCTACATTCCAAATCTGGACTGGTTACATTAATTGCAATTCTCTCACAGGTAACTGTCAGATCATTTTCTTCTTCCAGCTGTCTAACAAGTTTCGCATGAAAATGGACTAAATAAAATGGAACTTTCAAATTGGCTAACATCTTCAAATTCGATTTGTCCATCCAAAGCTTTGTCTGTGCTTTTCTTGTCTGTTGACTCCTGTAATATGTTAAATATTTCCACAGTCCTTTTCTCTATTTGAGCCTTTGTGTTTTTCTGACCATTCAACTGCTTAACTCTTTTAAATCTCTACTTCTTCGCAGAGCCCTAGTTTCAAATTCTTTATCTTGCTTACAGGCATGGTCATATTCCTTTTAGATCTCTGGTCTTCGTAGAAGGCTACATCTTCTTTCTTAACCTCTTCTGTTCTTCTCTGATCTTTCATTGTCATGTCAATTATTTGAGGAAAAGATATGGGTCAAATCATTATATTTCAACCAATCGTCTGTGGGTCACCATATCTGATTTTCCTGATTTTTACATATTGTTATGTGCATTATGTAGATAGGTTAAATTTGAAATTTCAGACTTCCAAGAACAACGGTTCAGAAATTATAACCTTAGAAACATGACATAGTGGCCCACTTGATTTACAAGTGGTCAAACAGACTACTTTAGAGCTGTATAACTTTTTTCTCACTTTCAACAAGTGTCTCGTTTTTTCTAGAATTATTTTCTGGGTAGTTCTCTCTTTAAAAAAGTGGTTTTTATTAACTTGTGTTAAATAAGAAAAAAATTATGACCTCCTCAACTTTGGAAAAAATCATAAAATTGCTTAAATATGCCAAAATGAAACTAACTGTAGCATTATTCTATTCATCCACAAGTTATTACAGATAAGTTTTCTGATTAGCTACTACTGTCTGCAATAAATGGGCAAAATATAGGTAGCTTGTTGCAGTTTAGAACTTAAATATATCTAAAAGCAAAATGTCCACTCGCCTAAAAAGTTTAATTTTCAGCCATTTTGAGATGCTTTGAAATTTTTCTAACGCTTTGTTTTGATCTAAGATTAACAGCATATAAGACCATTAGACTCAACTATCTGAAAATGCAAACATAAACTTGTCGAATCCACACCAAAAATGCCAGCATTTTTAAATAACCCTATTTTTCAATCACCAACGGTTGTATGTGTTACTAGAAACCAGTGCCCCTCTAATCTGCCAACTGGCCTATGTAAAGGGTGCAACTTATTATACGTCATTTCTTAATAATAGGAAAGATATGCTTGGTTGTCCTCTCCTTGATCTGGTCTTTATAGAAGACAGAGGCACAAATAAAGGGGGCAGTAACTTTTTAGAGACCTTCATTATTGTTCAAATAAAGGTCTCTAAATTAATTTAGAAATATAGATACTTAATATCTAAGTTTATTTCAAAATGACACCATTATTTCTTTAAATTCTATTTTATTATAGGTAATCAGTGGTCTGGACCCCCCCCCCACTCACTAAGGTGAGGGGGAGGGAGGGAGGGGTTTTGCGGTGGCACCAATCAAAGGGGGAAGGGGGCAACCAACTTTTAGTAATATAATTAACTTTTGTTAATTCACTTTTAAGACCATTACATTGTATATTTACTGCAAAATCTGGCACACATTTTTGATAGTCACTATCAAAATTTGAACCTTATGGTTAAAGCATGAAAAAATGCAATAAAGGTCTAATGGCCTTAATTGTATATTCATTAGAAAATGAATTATGTATGTTTCATGCTAGAAAATGAATGCTTGTATCTTATAAGTTGGTTGCCCCCTTCCCCTTTGATTAGTGCCAGTCTTTAATTTTGGACGCATAAATTTTGCTTAATTTAAATTTGGAACCATAAATTTTGCTTATAGAATTATTGAAATAATAATAATGAAAAAAAAATCGAGTCACCCGGTCGGGCCACTAAACTGCAAGTATTATTTCCAGTAGCCCTTTAGAAGATTCGGGTGGCATTTGTCATCGGGCGACCGCTAGTGTACACCACTGTATAGCCAAGGTAAAGATGAGGGAAAAATATGCAACTGTGTCAACAAATCCATTTGCCTCATGAACAGTCAGTGCTTGACGGAGAACATTGTTTATCAAGCTGTGTCGTCTGTAAACTGTGTAGCACTTTGTCGTCAAATGAATCTGACTACAAATAAAATGTATATTTTGGCTTACATGAAACTCCATTCAAATCTGGTATGCTTATCACCTAAAATCTTTTAACATCAATAAATATAAAAATGATACTGAGTTGTCTAAAGAAATTTGGGACATAAAAGACAAAATGTTTACACCCTCAATTAAATGGAAAATTGTGAAACATTGCAATCCTTATAACTCTTCATCAAAAATTTGCAATGTTTGCTTATACAAAAAATTATTTATTTTAACATATAAAGGTGAAGACTTGTTAAATAAACGAATTGAGTTGATTTCAAAATGCAGGCACAAGAATAAATTTCTCTTATCTTTTTTTGACACTGGTGATTAGCTAATATTTTGTTTTTTCTTTGGTTTAGCGGCGTAAAGATCATAGTATTTTATAATTTTTAGCTTGTTTTTTTTGTTTTTGATTTTATATTCAATGGCTGATGATTGCCGTATAGGCATGAAACTTAAAGTACCGCATATGTACTCACACATATGTAAAATATGAATTTAGGATATTAGGTTTTTATATTCTATATTTTAATTTTCTTTATAAATATTTAGATCATAAAATAATGAGTACGGTGTTAAAAGATTATCCTGATCTCTGGAAAGACATTGATAAAAAGGTTTTTTGCAATTATAATAAATCTTTAAGTTTCTTTAAATTTGGGGTATATATATATATATATATATATATATATATATATATATACATATATATATATATATATATATATATATATATATATACACATATATATAGATATATACATATATACATACACACACACATATATATATAGACACACACACACACACACACACACACACACACACACACACACACACACACACACACACACACACACACACACACACACACACACACACACACACACACACACACACATATATACATATATGTAACCTAAGTTAATGTAACTTTACTCAATATTTTAATAATAAGCTAATGTAACTTTACTCAATATAAAAGTTAAATACATCAATTGCGTGTTTCAAAGTACCGCATTGTAATTAATTTAAATTTGAAACCACAGTAAAAGTCATTTGAAGTTCTAATATCTTTAAGTTAAGCAATATTGTTATTAAACAAATTATCAATAAAATAATAATTTAAAATAAAAATAAAATAAAAATTTAGATATGTTTAAAAATATATATATATTTTAGAAAACTTGCACTTATACTACTTTTTTCTTAAAACATTCTTACACAACATTATCGTCTATATATGTTTGCTTTCTTGCAATTTAATTTGTTTTGTTTTTTTTAATGAGGGGGGAATTGTTCATGGGTGAAGTTCTTAACTTTTAATTACTTAACAAACTATAAAATAAACTATTTTATGTTTTATTTTATAGTATTTCTTACAATAGATCCATTCGGTACTCTGTCTTGTCGGATTTTTCATAAGTTTTCGGAGTTTCAAAATTTGAGAGGAATCAAGAAACTTTGATGGAACACCAACAAAGTTTTTGAAAATTTTTTTTTTTTCCTGGTAAAATAATTAAATTTTTCTGTTTTTCTACGTTGCTTTTTTACAATATTTCAACAAGTTGTTGTTTTGAAAATGAAAGTGTTTTTTTTTTCTCTTTAGAAAATTTTTTTCAGTGACAACCTAATGTGACGTCACAGTTGGCACAAAATTTTATAATATTATAATTTAATTTTAAAAACAAACAAAAATCAAAAATTAAAATATTAAGTTAATTTATTTAAAAAGTAAGTGTAACTAAACATTTTAAACAGCAGTTATACAATTAATTCAAAGCTAATCTAAATGAATTAAAAACAATTATCTGAAAATTACCAGGTGACTATAGGTGTAGCAATAAAGGTAGAAGATACTATAATTTAAATGTTCAGCACAACTTCACGTATTGCTTAGGATAGGTGAAATTGCCATCTCCATGTTCTTCCAAAACATTTAAAGATTTTTTATAATGGAAAAGTTAAAAGAATTTAGCTTAGATAGTGAAGATATTGCAATTAAAACTGCGTATGTTTTTTTTTGTTTGTTTTGTTATTCACCTCCTCAAGGCTGATAAGGCCACGACAGATGAGGAGGCTGCTTAATAGTGGTTATAACCCTCTCTCAACTCTATAACTCCGAAACACGAACCTTGACGAACAAGGCCGCTGCGCGGAGAAACAAGTTGAGTGCGGTACTACCAGGGGCGTGGTGGGAATCGAACTCGGAACCTCTCGCTTATGAAGCGAGCGCTTTACCACTACACCACTACCGCATGTAGGTCGATATTGAAATTGGGTACCATAATTAAGTTTCCACATCAGATCTGCCAGAATTATTTAATTCATTTTAGTTTTTTTTTATTTGATATACACTAAAAAAGATTGTCACGAAGTTGTGGGCTGCAAATAAACTGAATCAGATATTGAAGCAGAAAAGATTGAATATGATAAAAATATCGAAAAAAGTCTAAAGAATTTCTAATACTAATTAAGTTCTTGAAATATTCATTACTTTGATATGAAGTTCTTAAAAAAATATACATGAAATTTATGGATCTTTACATGACAAAGAACTGCTACTTGACAACCGCACTAGATGAAACAGCATTTTTGAGATAATAAAAAACTTTTAAATGCGTTTTTTTTTACAGCTTAAAAGAGTAAAAAAAACACTCAAGGAACTAAACTGCCTAAACATCTTAAATGACATTGACATGGATTTGTTAAAATTGCTGTCTGATTTATTGGAAGTCATTGCTGCTGCAGTTTGCTTGGAAAAACAAAATACAACAATTTTGGAGTGTGACATTATTATGGAAAGGTTACTTAACTAACTGAAGATGTTGAAACTGGCATCAGTTCTAAATTTGCAGAGGCGTTAATCTCCAGATACGAAAATCGTAAAAACATTATTTTAGGATCCGATTTAAAAAAAAATAAAAACACATTTTTTAACGATTTGAAAAAAGATATCAAAATTTCCGCTGCAAAATTATTTAATCAAATATTTGCAATAAAAGAGAATAGTCTCCCTCCAAAATTAGTTGATCACGCTAAAAGCAAACAAGAAGAACCATCACAATCGACACCCTTTTTTGCCGAAATTCAAGAAGCTCTGAATCAAAATCAATCAACAGCTAAAAAGCTAAAAAAAAATCAAGGTCTTCACCGATCAGTTAAAAGAATATGAAGCAACTGGTGTAAAATCTAAATCAATTTTAAAATGAACTAGCCATCCCCCGAATTCAAGCCATTTATTAGATAAAACCTGTTCATGAAAGAATTGTGATAAAAAAAAATATTTATTTACTAAGAAACAAAAAAATGTAATTTTTTTTTAAATTTGTAATGAATTATAAATTGGAATATACAATATTAAAAAAATAAATACAAAAAATAATGTTATTAACTTGATATCTTATAACAAAGCATTATCAAAACTCCAATTTTTTCTCGACTTCGACAGTTTTTTCTCGATTTCTCTCGACTTTGTTTTTTCTCGATTTTAGAACCTTTGATTTTTTATAACAAATTTAAACAAACTATCAATCAAGTTTATCAGTTATCAATAAGATATTCGTCTGACTAGGTTACTTTGTATCAGCATTGTTTTAAATTATGATTAAACTTTTTTCATAAAAAAATTTCTCCCATAAATATAAAAATTAGTCAATCAAGATTGCTTAATTTGCCCCTTCAATATATATTTTCGATTTCATACTATTTTACAGTTTTTTTTAGTGGTTTAAGAATAAAAAATAAAAACTATTAAATATTTTTTTTAACATTTTGGCTTTAACTAAATTTGCTCGAACTACTCATCAACTAGTTCATTTCTAATTTATATACTCATTTCTAATCGGGGTTCACTTTATGGTCAATCTAAAAAATTGATGATAATAGAAAAACTTTTACTAAAAAACAATTTCAAAACTAAGATATATCATCTTTTCAAATATTTGTTATGTAAAGTTTACTAAAAAAATTGTTTAAAATAATTCTTCTTACAGGCTTGATTAGGGTTTATCGTGCAATATATTTATATGTGCTTAATGCACTTATATATACTTATAAGTGCATTAAGCACTTTAGTATATTAGCACTTTCGTAACGGGATAAAAAAAAATTATTGATTTGTGGCTATAAATAAATAAACAAAACAGTTAAATGTAAAACAAGCATAAAAAGTAACTTGAATTATTATTAAATTTAATCTACAACAGAAAAATCCGTGAAGCTTGAATATCCTTGCTATAGATCAGGTGGTAGTGCACTCCAATCGGCTGCCATACAATTACCTAAAAAAGTCTTGCAAACTACGTATTATTAAGATTTAATGATTATTTAATGATTAACTAGTAACATTTAGTGATTCCTTTTGCCAAATTGCAATGGGAAAAACCCTGAAGACCACTGCCTGGTCCAGGTTGTGCACATGCAGGAGCCAGATATAGTGATTCGATCCATTTGACTTTGCTTATGTTGTGGTAAATCTTGAAATATTGCATAAGATTGGTTTGGCATCATTAATTTTCAAGTAATTGGATACCGATAGCTGAACAGCAGTGGTTATATATTTAATTGAAAAGGGCTCCTATCCTGGTGAGCAATGTTCCAAATGAGGCCTTACAAATGAGAAGTAAAAAATGCGGAACGTTTCAAGAGTCCTATGTTTGAATGTGTGTCAGTCTCTAAGAATGTGAGCAAAGCTTTTGTCAGTAATTGTTAGGTGGAGGCAGTGGCCGTTGAATTTAACATCAATTAGAGTTTTTTTGTTTAGTGTGCGATAATGCTTGTTGAAAATCATGTACTAGCATTTTTCTAGATTGAAGCTTGTTGATCATGTGCCAGTCCAATCAACTACTCTATTGATGTCAGTTTGTAATCACTGCAATTCATAGAATTCTTTAATAATTGAAGTAAGTTTGGTGTCTTCAGCTTAAAGTTTGCAATGGTGATTGAGCAATCGAGGCGTATCATTAATAAAAATGAGGAACAGTGATCCAATACAGAAACTCTGACGCACACCACTGAGGAGCAGTCCAATTTTGAATCTTCTATAATAATTCATTGTTATCAATTGGATAGAAGTACATTTATTCACTGGCAGATACATTCCTTTTTTTTTTTTGTTATTCACCTCTGCAAGGTCGAGAAGGCCACTACAGATGAGGAGGCTACTTAATAGTGGTTTTAACCCTCTCTTAACTCTACAACTCCGAAACATGAACCTTGACAAACAAGGCCGCTGTGCAGAAAAACAAGTTGAGCGCAGTACTACCAGGGATGTGGTGGGGATCGAACTTATTGAAGGGATCGCTTATGAAGGGAGCGCTTTGCACAAGGTTAGTGAAGATGTAGCAAGTGATTGACTTTATCAAACGCTTTGATGGCATCAAGCAAAACTACAACACATAACGTGACTCCATAGCATGGATAATTAGATCATATGATTCCAAAAAAATTGGTTAAACAAGACTTGCCAGGTGTTTTAAATTTATTAAAAAGAATTTGTTTATCAGGTGAATTAAATTTATTTAAAAAAATTTTCTTTAACATAATTTAAAAGTCTTAACAGTTTTAAAAATAGTTTAGAACAAAGCGAGTTTTTTAAAAATTTAAATTTTTGAAAATTTTAATAAGTTGAATTTAAATTTATTAATAATAAATTTAATTTAAATATAACGAAATAAATTTAAATTAAAAAAGAAAAGTTGAAAAAATTTGTTTAACTATCTGTTTTTTTTTATCAAAAAAAAGTTATTTCATAATTGCGGTGAAAATTTTTGAATATATATATATATATATATATATATATATATATATATATATATATATATATATATATATATATATATATATATATATATATATATATATATATATATATATATATATATATATATATATATATATATTCAAAAATTTTTTCCTGTCTAAAGTCTCATAAGTCCTTTAAATTTTTGAGACTCCCATGATTTTTTTGTATTTTTAGTTATTAAAGTGCTCCAAGCAGACTTAACAATCTGATCACAGAGCACTATGGAAAAACATTTAAGCATGAAGTTCTCATCTCTTTCTTAAACAATATTGTTTATTTGGCCAGATTTAACATTGTTTTGAAATTCCTTAATATGCAGATATTGTTTAAATCATTGAAAAAGTTTAATCTACAAGAAACGTTTCTTATGTATAATATATTTCTAAGACAAATGTGGATACATTAAATGTGACCAGACAAATGCTTGTTAAAATAATAAAGAAAAGGTATTTATTAATACTTCCATTATTGCAGCCTTTAATGCTATTCATTCCATTCATGCAGCCTTTGATGTTTTGTTATGTGGTGCACAATAAATGTGGGTCAATAAAATACTTCTAACAAAACTATTATTTTAGGTAAAATATAATACATGGTTTAGAGAATTGTCATGTGAAATGTACGGTTTTTGTTACCAACCCAAAAAACCTCAGTTGATGTAGCAAATACATCAGAGGTTTACACTTATGTTGCCCGCCAGTACCAGACAACGAAAATTTTGTTAAGGGCGACTAAAAATATTTCCTTGATGCAATTAAGTAGCCCAAAAGGGTGACTATTGATTTTTATTGGTGGTTCTAGTTTTTTTTTTTTTTTTAAATTTAAGAATTCTATAAATAGAAAAGTAATCTAAAATAATAAAACTTTATTTTTAAAGTCACACTGCCAATGTTTTTTTTCTGCATTTAATAAAATACTTTTTAAATAAAAAGTAAAAAGTTTTATCGTTTAAACAAAAGTACTCATTTATTTTTATTTTTTTACAAATTTTGTTTAAGAAATTAGAGATAAAGTAATGGAACTAAATTTGCGGAAAAAATAATTCTTTGAAAAATATTCTTTGGCCTTGTTTAGAAGCGTTATGCAGCTTTCTTTTTTCATAAATGTTGAAAGCGTTCAGTTAAGCAAAAACTTTTTTGTAAAATGTAAACATTGAAAGCCTTCAGTTAGGTGAAAACTTATTTTTTTGGAATATTTAAATTATCTTTTAACATCGCTTATGTGACATTCTGAAAATATTAGGTTGTAAAGAAAACGTCAACTGCAAATTTGTTTATGAAACAAATTGTTTTATTAAAAAAATTTCTAATTTTAATAGATTTATAATTTTAATATTTTATGGACTAATAATTAGTCTTTTTTATAGACTAATATAATTTTTATAATTTTAATAGTTTTGAAGGAATGTAAAATAGTAAAACATTGAATGTAAAATTTAGTTTCAAATGAATGTAAAATAGTTTTTTATTTCAACTTTTCTTAAAGTTTTTTTCTAATTTGTCTGCTAACTAATTCATTACATAAAACATGTCCCTCCATCATAGATTATTTATCTTATATTTTAAATTGATATTTTTGCAATTTATTTGTTCAAAAAGTATGAAGTTTTTTAAGAAAAGTTATAAAAAAACCTTAATTGTCATCAGAAAGTTTTTAATGTCAATTCTTTTAGTTTTTAATGTTAATTCTTGAGAAGTTAAAAATAAAAACATTATACAACATAATATAAAGTATATATTAGTAGTAGTTGAAGTTTAATTTGATAAAAAAAATTTTTATTTTTAATTTACTATTTATCACTTTGCCATTATTTGATATATAATTGTTTCTTTAGTTAATCATGTTTGTCTAAAAATTGAATGAAATAGGAACAAAGTGCATAATTAAAGTGTTTTTATTTTGTTTAATACAAAAGATTAGAAAGATGCAAAACTTGATTTTCAACTTGATGTTACGCTGATTCTATTTTGTAACTTTCTAAAATTGTTGAAAATGACATTTTTGGTTTTTAACTTTTTTTTAGACAATTTTAGCTTTTACTACGTCAAATTAATCCATGAACATACTAGTTTTTGAACATACTGGTAATAGATTAATAGATTGATATGATATGTTAATTGATTGGTATGATATGTTAATCGATTGATATGATATGTTATATCGATTGATATGATATGTTAATTGATTGATATGATATGTTAATTGATTGATATGATATGTTAATCGATTTTCAGCAGACTGTATTTTTGATTAATTTTCTTCTTAATTGATTTGATAACTATATAAAATATTACCACTATTTATAAAATTATTTTTTGATCTATCCTATTTTCAGCCGAGTGTATTTTTGATTGAACAATTTTTCTGTAGACTTATCGACTATGTTTATTGTGGTATGTATTTTGTATGTTTTTGGTGATTTTTATAGGGCCAAGTTTCAATTTTTTATGTTAAATATACCAAAACTAAAACTCTTTTTAAAATGTTTAAAAATAAAATTTTGTTTTTTGTTGATTGAAATAAAAATCACTTGTTTAAAAGTAGATGGAAATAAAATTCATTATTTGAAAATTAAATTATCTGATATTATTTGAAAATAAAAATCTCTAGAAAAGGTTGGAAAAAAAAACTTAGTAAGGTTTTCATTGTCAATTGGTTGAAAACAAAAGTCTCATTAATTGGTCAAAAACCAAAAACACTCTATTGGTTGAAAACAATTTAGGCCTCAGTAAGTTATTTTAAAATTCTTACCGCTTTTTGTTTTATTTGTAGATTGAATTATTAGATTTTTTAGATCTAATTATGCGACACTTTTTTAAATTGAAGTGTTTGAAACTTTTTCCCATGTCTTTCTAAAAATCTTTTGAAAGTTAAATAAGTTAAATTAAATCTTCTGTTGCAATGGAATATTTTAGTTACTCTATTTTTTTTGTTTCTATTTTTACGAAGACTTGTTTGAAACATTTTTTTTTAACTTGACTAACTAATCAGAGCATAAAATGATTAAAAATTACCATTTTAAATATACTATGGTAATTTTTTTAAACAATTTTTTCTGCAACTTTTTGGAAAAAATAAATGTTTATACAGTTTAAAAAATATATATACAACAGTTTTTAATAATTTAAATAAAATTTATTAATTCATTAAACAATCATTAGAAGTAATTTATGAAAGCGTTTTACGTAACTTTAATTAAGTGTTTCCAAAGAAAAATTTTGAAGAAATTTATTTTAAACTGATTTACAAATGTATAAAAAAGTAATTTTTGCTTTGAGTTTTTTTTTGTGCTTACATATTTTCTTTTTCGTTTTGTCTTTTTTTTTCATTATTTTTTTTTATAATTTTCTTCCTAGTTTAAGTTAAGCTAGCATTTTTTTTTCAGCGCATTTCTGAAATGTTTATAAATCATTTAAACATCTAAACAGTCGTGGTCAAGTTGTCAAAAAATAAAATCATTTGCTTGGTCAGCAATAGCGCACAATTGCACGCCATTCTTGTCCAAGCCTGTATAAATAAAGCTTATAACAACAAAACTAGATATAAAATTTTAAAATGTAAAAACTTTTAATAAGTTTTTAAAAAGAAGTAAAAACCTAGAAATCTTGTGAACAATACTAGTGAAATAAAATTTATTGTCAAAAAACTTTTTCATAGATTTATATTTTATATAAAAATTATTTATATTTTATTCATATTTTTGGTTTCTTTTATCTTTTTCTTATTTTTTTATTTTATTCTTATATTTTTTTTTTTATTAAAAAAAATTACTTATTTTTTTACTATGTTCTTATATTTATTAAAAAAAAAAGTGACATTTATTTTGTTTTAAATGAGGTTATACACGAAAAACGTTTTAAACACGAAAGCGTGTATGAATTGTTTGCATTAGATCATCATCATTTCTGTATGCGCATAATATTATTATTACATCGATACCTAGATATATCGATACCTAGATACATCGATACCTAGATACATCGATACCTAGATACATCGATACCTAGATACATCGATACCTAGATACATCGATACCTAGATAATAGGTAATGTTATTATTACATCGATACCTAGATAATAGGTAATATTATTATTACATCGATACCTAGATAATAGGTAATATTATTATTACATCGATACCTAGATAATAGGTAATATTATTATTACATCGATACCTAGATAATAGGTAATATTATTATTACATCGATACCTAGATAATAGGTAATATTATTATTACATCGATACCTAGATACATCGATACCTAGATAATAGGTAATTATTACATACTAGAAACCAATAACAAAGTATAATAACAAATAATAACAAAGCAGACAAGCTTTGAGCAAAGACAAAAACAATTTTATTTTTGTTTATTTATTTTTAATGTTAATTCACCTCCCCAAGACCAAGAAGGCCACTACAGTCAAGGAGGCTACTATAATTGTGGTTACAAACCTCTCTCACCTTTATAACTCTGAAACACAAACCTTGACAAACAAGGCTGCTGGGCGGAGAAACAAGTTGAACGCAGTAATACCAGGGATGTGTTAAGGATCAAACTCAGAACTTCTTGCTTACAAGGCAAGCACTCTGCCACTACACCCCTACTGGAACACTAGTTTTTTTTTTATTTAAGTAAGAGTAATTCAATTCATGTAATTCATTTTTTTAATCATTTTTTTGTAGTGATTTTCCCTTTAATATGTTAATCTGTCTGCTTATAAAGATTGCTGTTTATTTTAATAAAAAATTTAAGCATGGTTTATTGTTTACATGTATTGACTGAACTTAATTCATTTGCTAACTGAAGCACATTGTTTAAAGAATATATAGTACTTTATAAATAGTATTTTTAAAAGCATATTGTAACATAACATATTATATGTGATATATTATTTTTATTATTTGGATATATGTTATATAATGTTTATATATATTAGGACTGTTATATTATGCTATTCATTTTAAGTTGTTTGATAATTGTTATCTTTGTTTCTAGAATAAAACAAAAAAATGAAGTTTATAAAAAAGATTTTATGTTTGGTTTGTACCATTGTTATTTCTAATTTCCTTATATGGCGTTTTTTTAAATTCAAAACTCAAGAAATATTGAATAACCATGTTTCTATAAATCTAAAAAATTCTGGTATACATAAGCAAAAACAAGTATATGTTTGGGGAAAAGCTGCTATTTCAGAATATTTCTGGACGCACATTATAGAAGGTGTAGTGCAACGTAGTAATAAATATATGTGGGATGAAGGTATTATTCATATTAATAGTGTTAAGTTAGTTTATTTTACTGGACCTGCATTGCTTCCAGAAACAGCTCCTAAAGACATAAAAGACTTAGTTGTTATACTTAATGGAAGAGAAGAAAAAAAAATCAACGCAAGTTTGACATGGCTTAATTCCCTGCTTAATAAAAAATTGTTTCCTTTGCTTCAAAATCTAGGAATTATTATGCTTGGCAATGAACAATGTAATAATAGTTGGTTAATTGATTTATGTAAGCAGGCTCTTAAAATAAAATTTGTTTTTATTGTTTATGACATTAATTTATCTTATCCTCCTTATTTTTATTATCAATGGCCATTGGGTGTTGCAACTTATAGAAAGTTTCCACTTATAAAAAGAAATGAAGTAGACTTACACTCTCAAAGAATGTATTTTTGTAACTTTTTGGGTACTATTTATAGTAACCATAGCTTATCTTCTCGATCAAAACTTTTTAATATATTAACTGTTGGTCGTTTAAAAACTTTATGTTACACTAAAGTTCGTTATTCATGGTTACCTGCAGAAACTAAGGAAACATTTGAACTTTACCACAAAGTATTAAAGCAGAGTGATCTAACTTTGTGTCCAGTTGGTTTTAACTCAGAATCATACCGTATTTATGAAGCTATGTCCTATGGAAGTGTTCCTATCATTGAAGATGTAATGACTCATGGTCAGTGTTCAAAAGATTTTAGCAGTGATAAACATGGTGCACCATTCCGTTTACTTAAAAAATATAATGCCCCTGTAATGTATGTACATGACTGGTCTGAATTATTGTCAATTATAGAATTAGAAAGTAAAATGCCACATGTTGAAAAAGTTAAAAGGCGTGAAGCTATTTTACAATGGTATGAAAAATTCAGATCAAAAATGAGAGATGTGTTTTTAGAAGTACTCAGCAAAAGGTTTAAATAATTAGTTTATTTGGACTAAATTTTACTTAAAATATTTAAAGAGCTTCATCTTTAGCGTGTTTTCAAAATTTCCGTATCAAAATACATGTACCACAAAATGTTACAACAAATATTGTTAGAGCCCATGCATATTCTGTATCAATATATAAAAAGAATTAATATGTTGAATGAAAATATTTATATTTTTTATAATATCCCCAATATACAACTTTTGTATATTTTGCATATGTATATATAACCAATAATAGAGTTGTATTTTGTTAACAAAAGTTTTTTGTTTTTTTGATTATATCAATGAAAGATGATTAACAAGCTTTGAGCAATTAGCACCTGAAATTTTTATTATAAGATAAAAAGATGAAAAATATTGAGAAAAAAAACAAATTTATTTTTTGACTTTTTTTTAATCTAAAAAAGTATGCTGCTTAGTTAAACATTTAGTCATTTTATGTTCTGAAATTATTAATAATAGTTTTTTTTTGAAGCCAACCATAATGCTCTAATGTATCAACATTATTCTGTTGTTATATTAAATTTGTTGTAATGTAGAATATTTACATGTTATTAAGGTTTATCCATTCAGTATTGTTTATCCATTCTCCTTCAGTATATCTTAAATATCTCAAACAACAAAAAATTTTGCTTATAAATTTATTTATAATTTATTATATATTAGTAAACCTTGATAAAAATGAATTTTTAGGTTTTATGCTCATTTATCTATATCATTTATATAAATTTACATATTTGTGTACATTTATGTACAAAATTCATTTACAAGTATTTAAGAAAACAACATTTATATGCAAGTATTTATGTATACGACATTTAAATACAAATATTTATGTAGATAGATAAAATTTACTAGAACTAGATTAAAATTACATGTTCTAAAAGACATACAGGTCTAAAATATGGGCACTTAAAAGTAAAATTATGCCCCTAAATAAGTATGAAAACAATGTAAATAATAAACAAATATAGTTTATAATATAAGCTTTTTAGACATAAATATTTTCTGCTTTTACAGCTTCTGAAGTCAGTTTGTTCCAGATATTAACGATTCATTGAGAAAAACAATATTTGCAAATATCAAGTTGACATAGTTGCTTGCGAATCTTATTAGCATGAATCTGGGTATATTTATTATTTATTATTGTTAACATCAAAAAACAAACTTTTATCTATACAAACCAAATTATGCATATTTTTTAAACATATAACTAAATCATTTATCATATGTCTAGGCTTAGACAGGAATGGCATGCAATTGAGCGCTATTGTTGACCACTCAAATATTTTTTGACAACTTGACCATGACTGTTTAGATGATTTTTAAACATTGTAGAAATACGCTAAAAAAAGAAACGCTCGCTAAAAATAAACTAGGAAGAAAATTAAAATAAAATAATAATGAAAGAAGAAAACAATTCGAAAAAGAAAATATTTAAGTAAATAAAACTCAAAAAACTCGAATAAAACTCGAAACTCGAAGTGAAAGTTACTTTTTGTTACATCAAAAAACTCGAAACTCGAAGTGAAAGTTACTTTTTGTTACATCAAAAAACTCGAAACTCGAAGTGAAAGTTACTTTTTGTTTCATTTTTAATTGCGCTTAAAATACTTTGAAACTTATTTTTGAAACATTTTATTAAAGTTATGCGAAATGTTTTTACAAATTACTTCAACAAATGATTGTTTTATGAATGAAAGAATTTTATTTAAATTATTAAAAAGTCTTATATATATTATCTTTAAATTGTACAAACATTTTTTTTTAAAGTTGCAAAAAAAAAAAAGTTTAAAAAATGCCTTTGTCTATTTAAACTAGTTATTTTTAATCATTTCATGCTCTGATTAGTTTAAGTTAAAAAAAAGTTTTAAACAATTCTTTGTAAAAATAGAAACAAAAAAAAAAATAAAGCAATTAAATCATTCCATTGCAATGGAAGATTTAGTTTAGCATATTCATAATTTAAAGTAACTTAAAAAATTATCTTTCAAAAGATTTTTAGAAAGACATGCAAAAATGGTTTCAAACGTTTAAATTTATCATAAAAATTACATGCCTACATAAAAAAAATTTAAATATAACATTATATGTTAATTTGCACAAAATGCGTTCATTTTAAACATTCACTATAAATAATTTTTTATTTTATTTCAAGCCTTCGCGTAAAATAAAAACTTGAGAAAAAATCAACGATTAAAAGTTATTCATAGCTTAACAATTATTTTTATACATCAAAGCCGCCGTTGTCAGATTGACTGCTTCTTGAGCAAGCACTCTAACCACTGCGCCACGGCCGCCTAATTCTCTTAGCAAATTGCACTGCAGCAACTTTAATGCCAATTGTAGCACAGCAACTTTAATGCCGCCGTTGTCAGATTGTAAAGAAAAAAAACTATAAGCATGGTCAGTTAAAGTATGTGATTGCACGCCATTCCTGTCCAAGCCTGTATGTTTTAACCTGTAAATAACTTAAATAACAAAGGTTAGCAATTATTTTGGTGAATCTTTTTTGAATATTTTCAATAGATTTTATTAACAGAGTTTGGTGTGGCAACCAAACTGGAGAGCAATATTCGATAATTGGTCTTTTATAAGTGGTAAATGCACTAAGATAATAGGATTATGAGTTTTCAAACATTTTAAGATTAAGTATGCTCTAGTATTTGCAACATAAATGATTCTAGCAATGTATTTTTTATAGTTTTGATTGGAAGTCCATAGTTAATCCAAGATCTTTTGGGTTAGGTGACCAATCTAAAATATAATTACCTAATTTGTAGTCAAAACTAATACTCAGATGCATTGGAGTAAGTGCTAATATACAAAACACTTCTTGCAGGCAGTTGCGAAGTTTCTGACCAAAGAGTAATTCTATGAAGAGTAACAATTAAATCGTAGTTCATATTATGATATGAGCTGTATAACTTTACATCATCAGCATAAAGCTTTATAGTACATTTAAGATTGTTTACTACAGATGATAAGTCATTCATAAATAATAAAAGCAGAGTTATTCCCAACACACTACCCTGAGGTAAACCACTAACCATTCAAATTGGATCTAATAAATAAATATCAATCTTAACTTGTTGAGATCTGTCTGTAAGAAATGCAGAGATCCACTTTTAAGAGGTTGCCATGTATATTGTCTAATGAAAGTTTAAATAATAGTTTTTAATTGAGATTCACAATCAAACGCCTTTTGGAAGTCAATATGTATCTGTTATCTGATGATTGTCAAGTGCGGTACTCCAATATATTCTAAAAGATTTGTAAAACATAAAACTTGAGGAAATGCTAGGAGATATTACGACAATATGTGAGTTAATAATTCTTTTCATGATTCAACAACAAGTACGAGTTAAAAAGAATCCGATATAACCCCTTTTTTAAAAATTTAGAGAGAATAAATATGTACACAACATTCAAATACAAGTTTTTAAGTCCTCAGCATTTTTTACCAGGGTTTATGAATGCAACGTTTGTATACAAGCATTTAGACATCACCTTTATTGAATACCTATATTGCTAGAAACAATCATAAGTTGTCCATTTGTAAGAATTTTCAAGACTAATATTATGTATAAAACAATGTATATAAGCTTTTACAAGTTAAACGTGTTATCCATGATACTTAAAAAGTTCTTAAAAAAAAACTGAATGACCTATAGCTGTCTGCAAGCATTTATTTTTACCGTTTAGCAGGCATTCACTTGTTGAAAGAATCAAGAGAAATAACATTTTTTAGTTAATCAACAAAGGTAAATGCTTTTATGGCAGTTAGTGATGTTTTTTTTTATATTCATTCAGAATTTGTTTCTTTCAACATCTTTGCATTTGTATTTTTATTTATTGTCTTGAGTTTTGATTTGTTTGTAGTGAAAGTTAATGAGGTTTGGATGTTTGGAGCTTAAATAATGGTTAAATAACATCTAATTCCTAAAAATTTTAAAATTGTGATACAAAATATTTCTGATATTTATATTTGAAAAAATGTTAATAACAACAAGTTTTTCTGAATTAGCCTTAACTTTTTAATGGGGAGAGGAAGTCCTTAAAAAGTCTGTGGCTTTGAATCACCATTCTTTCTTGTCTTTGTTGTCCAGGAGCTCCAAAAATGTTGAGAGATTTATAGATGAAAAAGTAGGATTTAAAGTCTTTAAATCTATTTTTTGTTATTTTGTAATTTCTGACACCATTTTATACAAGGGTTCCAGTATCAAAATTGATTATCCCTACACCTTAAATGTTCTGATTTTTTGAAAAAATACAAATACTCATCGGAAATTAATATATGACACTGAATAGTGTCTAGGTAGTTTTGGAGAGAAAACTGGAAAAGAATCTTTCTTTGTTTGAGATGTTGCCATTATTCTGAAGAGATTGAAGAAGCACTTTTTTTAATTATTTATTTTTACTATTATTACAGTTATTTTCTATTGTTGTTACATTCCATTATTTGCACCAATCTATTGTAAGCATTCATGACTCTGACAACACATAAACATCCATGACTCTGACGCACAAACTTTTGACAATTAAGGTCACTGCAGAATTCATTTTCGATTTCAAGAATATTGGATTGATTTCAAGAATGTTGGTTCTAAACAAAGAATTTAAGCAAATCAGTTTAAATTCAAAATTTTAAAAATATATTAAACAAGTTTAAATTTAAAGCATATATATTTTTAAAATTTTGAATTTAAACTGATTTGCTTAAATTCTTTGTTTAGAACCAATATTCTTGAAATCAAGGCATGTAAACTGAAATTATATCGGAAAAGCAAAGTGAACAATAATAAAAATATGCAAATGAAGGTGTCTGTTTTGCATATTGTTGAACCTGTTGTTTTGAATTTACAGCTAAGTAAACCTGAAAGTCGGGGCTTTTTTTGAATTTAGTTTATTTTTTTTATTTATATAAATTATAAATAAATTGTTTGTATTTATGTGATGGTCTGTGTAATGTTTTTCGTCTAATAAAGAAGTCAACACTAAGGATGTTCTTAACAATATGCTTAAAAGCAATTGATGGCCGTTTATGATATCTTAGAGTATAACTAGGACAAAACATTTAGAAAAGACTTTTAAAAAAACATGACAGACATAAACCAGTAACTTGATTGTTGCTTAATCCAATACACTTAAACAGAAACTAAGTGTAAAATCTGTTGAGTTGTTCGATAGATAATTACAAATTCAAATTGTAGCGTTCAATAATTACAAATTATTTCAATTGTATCTTTGTTAGTTTTTTATTTGTAATTTTGGTCAATTTCTTTTTTTAATAAAAATGTATAAACTTGATGTAAACCATAAACATAAATATTTGCTGATGACTCAAACATATCTTTTAATTCTATTTTTAGTTTTTTTATTAGTGACACTAACTTTTATAAAATACTTTAAAAACTTTTTAACTCTATATGTAAATAACAGCGAAAAAAAGTAGAAACAAAAACAAATAATCAAGGACACCAGAAGAAAAAAACACAGTGCTTCTAAGATAATTATGATTATATATTTATGTCTGACAAATCAAAATAACTGCCATAGCAATGTAACAAATCAAAACAAAACTGCCATGGCAACTTTTTTTTTAAATTTATATCGGTTATTGTTTTCTTTGTTGTTATTATTAATACTATATTATTTTTTATTTCAATTTATATTTGTTTAGCCATCAAGTTCACTTCAATTGATTCTTGTGTATGAAACACTTCTTGGTAAAGGTGTTCCATCTAAACATCAATATGGTAAAGTTCTTCAAAATAACTTAGCAAGTTTGAATGATATTTGGTTGAAAAAAAAAGAAGAACACCCTAAACTACTATCTTGTGCTTTTAAAAAAAGTAAAAATATTTTTTATGCTGATATATATATATATATATGTATATATATATATATATATATATATATATATATATATATATATATATATATATATATATATATATATATATATATATATATATATATATATACAGTATCGGATAAAACGAGTGCAACCAAATAATGCTAATTTAGTTTCTTTATGTAAAAGTGCTGCATTTTTTCAATTTAGAGAAATAACTATGTAACTGTTTAGAGACAATGTTCTTCAAGTTTTATTTATCACAAAGTTCATTATTTGTACACGAAAATTAATAAATTAATCAAAAGTATTAAAAAAAGTTGATTTCCTTCTGGACAAAACAAGTGCAACTCGACAAAATGTTGACTAAGCTGTATTTCGCTATTAATATTTTGTGGCGAATCCTTTGTTGTCGATCACAGCCTTGCATCTTCGAGGCATAGATTTGATCAGGTGATCAATGAAACTTTGTGGTATCGCTGCTCAGGCCTTTTGAATTTGTTCAAACAGTTGATCCTTATTACGAACACCTTCACGATTAATTCTGCGGTTGATGATCTCCCACAGGTTCTAAATAGGGTTGAGATCCGGAGATTGAGGCGGCCAATCCATCACTGATAGGTGGTTGTATTGAAACCACTGCTTGACTACTTTTGCAATGTGTTTCGATTCGTTGTCTTGCTGAAAAACCCATTTTATTGGCATAATCCATTCAGCATGAGGTAACATAACATCTTTCAGGATATTTTTATACATGAAACGGTCCATTATTCCATCGTTTCGATGTATTGGACCTAGACCGTAAGCAGAAAAACACCCCCAGACCATTACATTGCCTCCACCATGCTTCACGGTCTTATGGAAATAACGTAAATCGAGGCGTTTTCCAGCAGGGTGATGTACACAGCAAATGCCATCGCTCTCAATGATGTTGAACTTCGATTCATCACTGAACAGGACAGTTCGCCATTTCTGCACATTCCAGTCAGTATGAGATGTAGCAAGCAGGAGTCTTTTCTTCTGGTTTTTTAGTGAAATTAGCGATTTCTTTGTAGGGCGTCGAGAAAACAATCCGGCTTCAACAGCATGTCGTTTGATTGTTCGGTCTGATACAAGCAGCTCTAATTGCTTTTGTATCTCGACTGATGATATCCAGGGATCCTTCTTGACGGATCTGACAATCATAGAATCCTCTCTAGAAGTGGTGGAATGCGGTCTTCCACCTTTGTTATCTGCTGCCAACTTCCCCGTAGAACGATATTTGGAACATAGTCTTGATACGGTCCGTCTTTTCACGCGATATTTATCACAAAAACTTTTTTGTGAAATTCCACTTACGTAATCGCCAATAATTTTGTTTCTTAGTTCCAATCCAAGACTGTCGGAAGCCATTTTTGCACTTCATGAAAAATAATAAAAATAAATAATCATGCTTCTCAAGGCTTACCGTGTTACATTTACCTTGTGATGATACAATAATGCTCTGTGGAACACAACGTCTTGGTTGGATGTGGTCTGTATTGATGTAATGAAACACTTGTCGTATTTCACTTCTTGTATTGATGTTCTTTGATAAAACACTTTGATAAAACTCACTTCGATAAACTGTCTTGATAATACTGACTGATTGACTCTCATATACTGACTGAATTACATGTCGATTTACATGTCTCTTATATAGTAAAATGAACCTGTGTGAACCTGTTCTGAAAGATTCTAGATTCTTCTTTTCGATGCTTCTGGAAGCGTCTTGATGCTTCTGAATGTTTCTGGATATTTCTGGATGCTACTGGATGCTTCCAGATGCTTCTTCTGGAAACTTTTGGAAGCTTCTGGATACTTCCTTTAATTATTAAAAAACATCCGCGACGTTGACACGGACCAGACTTAAGAAAATGAAACAAACCAAAAAAATTGCACTTGTTTTGTCTGCTGCAAAATGGCTCTTGTCAACGAAATTCTGCCTGTGTGCTGTCACCCGTCAGCTGATTGCTCATGTCATGGCATGCTATGACTCCAGACTCCTGAACTGTTTGCTATGGTAGTATAGTTCGTCTTGTTTTTAAGACATGTAAAATTAGGAACACTTTTTAGCATTGTTTGATGTTGGTTGCAAATGTTTTGTCCAATACTGTATATATATATATATATATATATATATATATATATATATATATATATATATATATATATATATATATATATATATATATATATATATATACACACACTCACACACAACACTCAATATATACACACACAACCCTCGGAATAAAGGTTGGCATTCAGCAATGCCGATCTAACTGCCGACCATAAAGTTTTTGACGTTGGCAAAAAATTGCTGACCTCGTTTCTATGTTTTATGGTAAAAACTATGTTCACATTTTTTTGCTGACCTTTAAAAGATTGAGGTTGGTAAATTATTGCCAACCTCATTTTTCATTTGTGTGTGTATATATATATATATATATATATATATATATATATATATATATATATATATATATATATATATATATATATATATATATATATATTTATACAAGCTGTTAATATTATTTTATACACAAACAAAATAAGACTTTTTTTAAAATTTTCAGATGTTTTACCTCGATATGTAAGAGTGAACATTTTAAAAGTAAGCAGTGAAAAAGTAATTGAAAGATTGAAACTTGATGGCAAAATATTAGTAAACAATAAGGTTTCTGAATTATTTCTACTATTGCTATTACCATTATTATCGTTATTATAATTATTATCATTATTAATAATATTTTTATATATGTGCTTGTAAATAGCTTGTGAAAAGAAAAAAAGAAAAAATTTATTTAAAAATTTAAAAAAAATTATTTTATATATTTGGCTTTAGTTGTATATGTATAGAAGTTTTAACAATTCCTGATGTCTGATAAATTTTTTATTTTAAAGAAGCAATTGGATTCAGATTTAGATCTATATACAAAACCCCAAAATCCAGTATTATGGTTCAAATTATTTTGTTGGACTTGCTTGGTTGTATAGTATATGTGTGTATAACAAAAGCATATTTGCTCCCTAAAAAAAAAAAGCAATTCTTTAGCTTTGGAGGAAGGTACCTTGCTTGTAAAAAATATTTGGAAGTTCTTTAAGTTGTATTAGTAGTTAGTAGAATCAAAGTTCACCCGCAAAAGTTCTAAAATAAATAAAGTTGTAAACTTCATGGTTATCATTTTTGAGCAATATTGTAGACCTCATTCTATTTTTGTTTCAAATTATTCTTTCAAAAGGAATTTCATTTGATAGTCTTGAAATTAAAATATAAGTTCTGAATTAATTAGGAGATCTGTCTTATGTTGCTTGATAGTAGATTAGCTTGCTTATAACTTTAGCATGATCTATCATCAAAAATGTTTTGATTTTAAGAAAGCTATTTTATCTTTACTTTCTTTATGAAACTCAAATGATTGATATCTGCTTCTTGTGCATTTTTAGAATTTATCTAAAGTTTCTTAATTGTTTCTCCAATAAGTTTCCTAGTTGGTTCTCCAATGAGCCAATTTCTATAATCCTATGGTGATCTCACTATGCTATAATGATGTCATTATTTATTTGTTTAATCTCTATTTAAAATCATGTATAAAAAAAAATCTAAAAAAAGTATTTTAAATTATTCAGAGTGAACTGAAGAGCGATTTTCTAAAAGGCGCTTAGTCATTTTTATTGCTTTTAGAAAAACACAAAAATCTAATTGTCCAGCGAAGATTTTTATAATATCTATAATTTTGTAATCGTAAATAAAGATGATTAACAAATTTTTTTATTGATACTAGCATTGTTAGATTTGTACATTTATCATAAAAAATTCAAATGTTGAAAAAACACAATTTTCAAAAAAAATGGACTTTTAGAAAAACGCCTATAAAAATAGCCTTTTAGAAAAACAGTGTGTTAAAAAAACTCTTTGTATGCATAATGTTCTTCAGAAGGTTTACAGAAGTCAGCAAAATGTTCTTCAGAAGGTTCAAGAAGTTTGCAAAAGTGACAAGCATAATGTTCTGAAAGTTTATATTATATAGTATATATTATTTAATGTAACGTTAAAGTTTAGAGCGATGTTCTATCAATTAAATGTGAAAAAAAATTTCAGCTGCGTTAAGGGGGATTGGTGTAGGAAAAAAAAAGATATTTTAAAAATTTTCACAGAAATTAAATCTACCAAAAAATTATTATCATATAATATAGGAATACCTAAGTATTGTAACACTTTTTTTGAACAACCCAAATATATGTAGTTTCAAGATAAAAACTAGTATGTATGTTCAATATATGTACAATATATATTTACACAATATATAGACTCAGTTCTATATGCATAGTGTATATATACAGTATATATAACATTTATATTAGTTTAAATTGTTGTGTCGTGGTAAAAAATAACTGGTAGTCATACTTTAAATTTATTAATTACATATAAAGAATAACCAAAATAAAAAAAAATAACCAAAGAAATAAAAAGTAAAACAATTTATTTTAGTGCAGTGTAAACACTGAACTCATATTTTAGTAGAAAGTTTTTTTTTATTCTTCTTATCAGAATTTAGTATGAAATCATCAATGTAGTTTTATGTAGAGCTAAATTAGTAGTATATACCCAAAGTCACATTACTTACATAAATTATAATTCATAATACATAATATTATAAATTATAACTTATTTTATACTTTTATTTCAGAAGTATAAAGACCTCAGTGTAAATGAATTTTGTGTGGATAAAGACATCCCTGATTTATTGGTCTTTGAAAGTAGAACCGATTTTCATAAAAATTTAATGTATATAAATGGTGAAATACTATTGCAAGATAAGGTTTATTTGTTTTTTGTTATTATTTTTAAATAAGTATTGATTTTTTGTTTTTTTTATCCTTTATTATCAAAAATCTAATACTGTCTTTTGTAAATCCAATACTGTCTTTCATACATCCATTATTCTTCCATAAATGCAATAGTTGTGTAGTGATAGATGCTTGCTTTGTAAATGAAAAGAATTACCTGGTAGTACCCTATTTAAATTGTTGCTCTGTCAGTTTTAGTTAAAATGTTGAGAGAAAGTTGTATTTAAAGCTTTCTGAAAATTTTGTTGTTTTTAAAGCTTTCTAAAAATTACTTTTGAAAATTTTGATTTTGTTTTCAGAAAAACATTTTTTTTGTAGAGATTTTGAGAAGCTGTTTGCAAAATCTTATGTTTTTTATCTAATTTTATTAGGCTAGTTGCTTACCAGCCTTTATTTTAAATCCACCAATGGGTTCTATGATAATTGATGCATGTGCTGCTCCTGGTAATAAATCTTCACATCTAGCAAGTATTACTTACAATAAAAGGTTGTTTTTTTAGTTATTATTTTTTATGTTTTTTTTTATTTTGTAGAAATTAATTTATAGTGATGAAAGTTAGTTGCAAATATATTTTTTGATATGTTATTTTCTGGCAGGTTTATTATTTTATTAGTAGGTTATATTTTCTGGTAGGTGATTATTTGGACAGGAATTGTCAACGTATAAAAATGTTAACAATTTTTTTAAGCTTTTACATCATTTTTCTTTTCATTTACATTTTTTTTTATTTAAAAGTATTTTTTTCATTAAATACTGACCTGATATGAAATTTTTTTATTATCAGAAAATGATGAAAAATGAAAAAAATAATGAAATTCCAGCATAAGAAAAATCTTTCTTATGCTGGAATCCTGAATAGGTCTTTTATGCTGGTTTTTTAGATTTTTTGGCAACAAAAAAAAAGAAAAGTTTTTAGACTTGTTGTTAGTGATGTGTTAGATGTGTTAGAGTGTGTTAGTGATGTGTTATTGTGTTGTGATGTGTTTAAGTATGTTGTGATGTGTTAAAGTGTGTTGAGATGTGTTAGAGTGTGTTGTGAATCTGTAAATTTTGTCATGTCAATTTTGTCATCTTAACTTCTTAAATTGTAGTTGGTCTCTTGAACTCCAAAAACAAAATGTTTTGCAGCCAAATCCTTTAATATTGAAGATGAATACTAAATTCTTTGTGAAATTTTAAAACCTTCAGATCGTATTAGTTCCTGGAGATTTTGAATTTTGACCTGCTGTCCACATAGATGTCTGATACCCTATCCTACCTTCTGATGACATTGTGAATAAAGTGGTCCACCAAGGTCTACAGAATTCTTTTGTTCAATTGAAGTTTTATTTATTAGTTCTGATAGGTTTAGTTTTTTATGACTTCTTGTATCTCATCTAAGCCTGCAAGTTGGACACGCACACAATGTTCTTAAAATATATTGTAATGTTACAATAAAATTGAGTAAAAAATTATAATATTCAATCTCATCTCAAATTCATTTGATTTCAAACAACAAATTTTTCTATTGAAGAACCAACATTAAAATAAGAATATTTAACATGGAATATTAAAAATATCATAAATGTTAAAAATGCGGTAGTGTTCTAGTGGTAGAGTGCTCGCTTCATAACCGAGAGGTTCTGAGTTTGATCCCCACCACGTCCCTGGTAGTACCACGCTTAACTTGTTTCTCCGCACATTGTCCTTGTTTGTCAAGGTTTGTGTTTCGGAGTTATAGAGCTGAGAGAGGGTTATAACCACAATTAAGTAGCCTCCTCGTCTGTAGTGGCCTTCTGTGCCTTGGGGAGGTGAATTAACAACAACAACAAAATAACATAAACGTTTGTATTCATTAGTCTTTAAAAGGATTATTTATCTTAACAATATACCATTGCTTTCTGTTTACGCACCGTTATAAACACCTTTTTACAGGGTTTTTCATTTGAAAATCAGCAAAATCTCCCAAGAAGATGTAGATTTTATTTTGTTTAAAAAAATTAAAAAAGTACAACATCTTAACATAACAAAAGGATGTAATGACAATTGTGTGATTATTTGTTATGGCAAAAAATCATAAATAGTTTATTTTTTATTTTATTACTTTTAAAGTCTGAAGATTTTTAAGAATGTGAAATCTTTATTTTTAGTCAAATATTTTCATTTGACTTGGATTTTAATCGTTTAAAACTTATGCAAAAGTTGCTGAAAAAATCTGCATGTACATCTGTAAAAACAAAACACCAAGATTTTCTTAAGGTAGTCATTTTATTGATATTCTGTATACCTTTTTTAACTTGTGTTTTTGTTTTTTGTTGTTTAAGTTTTATTGTTTTTTGTTTTATTGTTTTTTGTTTTATTGTTGTGTTTTATTGTTTATGTTTTATTGTTTATGTTTTATTGTTTATGTTTTATTGTTTATGTTTTATTGTTTATGTTTTACTGTTTATGTTTTATTGTTTATGTTTTATTGTTTATGTTTATGTTTTATTGTTTATGTTTATGTTTTATTGTTATGGTTATGTTTTATTGTTTTTTGTTGACTATTTTAAATTTTTATATTCTTTCTATTGCAGGTTCAACATTGTCATCCTTTATACTCAAAAGTAGAATATATTTTGTTGGATCCATCCTGCTCAGGTAGTGGAATTGTTTCAAGAATGGATGAATTTTTAGATGATGAAGACTCAACTTTTGTAAGAAAGTTTTAAAATTTCAATAAGTTAAATTTTATGATAATAATAATTTAAATATGGAATTATAAATTAACATTCCCATTTTTATAATTTGCAACAGGCAAAGGATATAATAAGTTTTTTTTTATAAATTTTCACTTTTCTTGACACTTTTTATTTCCTCTTCTGTCGTTTTATTTTATTTTTAAATAAAAATTAAAAAATAAAATTATAAAGAATTTATTAAAGTTAGTTTAGAATTTATTAAAGTTAGTTAGAATTTATTAAAGTTATTAAAGTTTTAAAAGAAATTATTAAATTTTTATTAGTTTATAAAATTAAAGTTATTTTTGTGTGGCGGAAAATTTGCTGTGTAAGCATGAAGTCCTATGTTTGAACTCTATCATTTCTCAGACTTCAATCTCAAAGACTTTATAAAGATTTGCATAAAAATGTTTTACATACTTGGGAAAAATCGACATTCTTTTTGCTTTTCCATAATATTAACAGTTTAATTTAGTCACTGAAGTTCTTTCAGATAATAGAAAATTAAAAAAAAAAAAAACTACTACATCAACAATTAAGTTGAAAACCTTCGTTTGAGAAAACTTAACTTCAAAATTATTGATAGAAAAATTTCTGTGTAAACTGTCAACAGTAATTTTTTTTTTTTTTGTGCATCTTTTTGTCTTTTAATCTTTTTTTTTTAGTTTATTTACACCTGTGATTATGATATTATTTTCTATTTTTGTCTGATAACCACTCATAGCAAAGCATTATGGTCTAAATACTTAGTTTCAAAAATTTATATATATATATATATATATAAAATATATTTATATTTTAAATAAGATTAATTTAAGAACTTTACACACATATGTCATATGTAGTTGTAAATACGACACTGTAAACAATGTTCAATCAAATCAATCATTAAATGTTTCATTTGCAGTCAAATCTTAATAAATGAAATAAAAAGTTAAACAAGTAAAATCATCATCTCGGAGAAATGTCTTTTAGTTATAATAATTTAATGGAGTTGCTACTTTAGATAGATACTTTAGTTGCTACTTTACGGTTCGTAGCTATAAATATATATATATATATATATATATATATATATATATATATATATATTTTAAGTTAAAGTCAACAAATCAGAGGTTGAAATCTTTCTAAAATGAAATCATAGGTTTTAGGAATGAAATCTTTCTAAAATGAAATTATATGTTTTAGGAATGAAATCTTTCTAAAATGAAATTATAGGTTTTAGGAATAAAATCTTTCTAAAATGAAATTATATGTTTTAGGAATGAAATCTTTCTAAAATGAAATTATAGGTTTTAGGAATGAAATCTTTCAAAAATGAAATCATAGGTTTTAGGAATAAAATCTTTCTAAAATGAAATCATAGGTTTTAGGAATGAAATCTTTCTAAAATGAAATCATAGGTTTTAGGAATGAGATCTTTCTAAATTGAAATCATAGGTTTTAGGAATGAAATCTTTCTAAAAAATAGATAAAAAGATGGTGTTTAAAATAAGTTACAGACTCAATTGATTTTAATGGCGAAGGAAGACTATTCCAAAATTTTACACTGGTATTTTATGGATAACAAAAGAAACATAAAATATGGTATTTTACAGAAGAATTTATTACTTAATGAATGTTATAGTTATTAGCAGATCAAAATTTTTCTAACAGTAAAAAAACTTGAAAATGTGCTGGATAAGTATTTTTGTGTATGATAAACGACAAATTGACAATTTAACTGCTGAATAAGATTACTGATTTTGAGTATTTATTTATATATTAGTATAAGTGCGCGCGTGTATATATATATATATATATATATATATATATATATATATATATATATATATATATATATATATATATATATATATATATATATATATATATATATATATATATATATTAGTGATGTACCGATAGCACTTTTTGGCCAATGCCAATTGATGGGAAAAGGCCTATATCGATGCCAATACCGATGAATTAACTAATTATTAAAATTTTGGAAATATAAAACCATACAACTTTAAATCTGGTCAATTTTTTCATGGAATCCGTACTGGTAAACAAATACTTGGACCCAAATCAGAGCCAAACAATTATTTTAAAAGATATTGTAAATACTCATTTAAAAATAATACTTTAAAATTTTTTTATAATATGAAAAGAAAACTTTCAAAAAAAAAAATTTTTTTTAAAGAAAATGATACTATCATAAGCAGTTTACTTAGAATTCTTTATTAATTTATTAGTAATTTAGATATCTAAACAACAATCATATATTGTTTATACATATAAATTGTTTTGAGATAATTAAATTATTTTTAGAATAATTTTATTTTGTGATGTTTGATCCCCACCATGTCAGGTACTGGTACTACCAGTACCAGTACAACTGGTACTGGTAGTACAGCGCTCAACTTATTTCTCCGCGCAGCGGCATTGTTTGTCAAGGTTTGTGTTTTGGAGTTATAAAGTTAAGAGAGGATTGTAACCATAACTTAAGTAGCCTCCTCGGTTGCAGTGGTCTATGTGGCCTTAGTGAGGTGAGTTGAAATAAAAAAATAATAAAATATAGAAATATAGAAATATACTTGATACTTGGCTATACTTGAACACATGAACTAAGGCTGAACTATTTGCAAAGAAATTCTCTTTCAATTCAACTCTTATTCGAATCTTATGGCCATACTCTTCCTTCCATTCTAATTAAACAGTTTAACCAATTGTTAGACATTCAAATCACTTCAGTCATATCTCAATTAAACTCTTCTACGGCTTGTGGTCCAGACAACATTCCTGTCACAGTCTTCCAAAATTGTTCTCCAAAACTCTCTTCAATTTTCTCTAAACTATTTAATAAGTGCTTGACTGAGACTTGTTTTCCTGCTGGAAAATCGCATATGTTGTTCCAATTTTTAAAATCTCCTGTGAACATTCTGACCCCTCTAAGGTCTTTGAGTCTTGGGTCAACAAATTTCTCACATTCCATCTTGAGTCAAATAACTCTCAGACGATCAATACAGTTTTTGATCCTCCGGCTCTACAGCTAACTTGCTAACTGCTGTGACTGAAAGATTTTATCGTGCATTAGATAGAGGCGGAGAGGCTAGGGCTATTGTTATTGTTCTTGACATATCTAAGGCTTTCGACTAAGTTTCATATAATGTATCTGGCAAAGTTTTTGAGATAATCAAGTTGTTTCTTTCTAACCGTTTTATTAAAGTCATCCTCGAAGGTCAACACTCTTCTTTATTTCCAGTAAATTCTTGGGTACCTTAGGTTCTATCCTCGATCCTATTTTGTTTCTTATCTACATTAATGATCTTCCGACAATCTTACATCTAAAGTAGCTCTTTTTGCTGATGACTCAACTTAATACTAATGTCTTGACAAAAGTCTTCTCTTTTCCTTCGCTTAGAACAGACAGCCAATCTTGAATCTGATCTTTTTTTTTTTTTTTTAGATTATTCACCTCCCCAAGTCATTTTTTTGTGTTTTTTATTTTTTAGTTGTCATTCGTGGTGCAACCCTCTCTCAACTCTTTAACTCCGAAACACGAACCTTGCCGAGAAACTAAGTTGAGCGCGGTACTTCCAGAGATGTGATGGGAGTCAAACTCCGAACCTCTCGCTTACAAATGACCGCTCTTACCACTACACCACTACATCTCACTTCTGTAAATGATTAGAGCTTACAGTGGCTTGTAAATTTTAACTCCAACAAAACTCAGTTAACAACTATCGCAGTACTGTTGGCATTCCTATATTGATGAATGACAACCCTCTCACTGAGTTCACTTCCTTATGTCTTTTTCAGGGTGGCCACTGGTCATGGAAATCATGGAAATGTCATGGAAATTTATTTGGTCATGGAAAAAGTCATGGAAAATTCATAGAGCTTTTTAAAATGATATTTATTTTCTTCTACTTGTGATATTTTTAGGATATTTGCAAAGAAAAGTTCTAGTATATCTAGTCTAATTTTTTTTTGAAAATGATATTTTTGCTGTCTTAGTTGTAGATTATCATTTTATTGCAATCATTTAGGTCAGGGCAACCTTTTTTAGAAGATAGTTTAAATTTTAGTATTTATCAGAATAAGATATCAGTTTAATAATTAAAATATATTTTTAAATTTTGTTTGAGTTTGTATCAATCATTCAATTTTATCAGGTCAGGTCACTCTGCTACTGGTAACATTTAATCTGATTCAAACTGTTTCATAGGATCAACTCATAGTATAGCTTTATAGTAAAGACTCCTTGGCAACTGTAAAGGCAATTTACCAGGGAAAAGGAAAACTGATTTAAACCCCAAAATTTAGTTTTGGTTTGTGGGTTGGAGGAGCTCATAAACTATGGATTTTTCTCTTCTTAAGTCACAATAAAAATACTCAGCTCTGATCTCCAAAACAGATTACCAGCATGATAAACATTCAATTTTTGTTCCTTAAAATCAAATATTTTATATTGATTGTTGTTGCAGAACTTTGAGATCCCTTTATTGTTGACAAGTTCATTTTAAAATAAGAATTCTTTTTAATTCATTTTAAAATAAACATTCTTGAGTATTGACAAGTACATTGTTTTATTAATACTTTTATATTTAAATTAAGAAATTTTTAATGAAAATTTATGTTAGTGAAGAAACATGAGATCTAGGCATATGGACAAGGTTACAGGCTCAATTCTTGAGATACAGCTGTGTTATACAGAGTATACACCATTCGTTGTAAAATAAATGTTATTTTTGTATGGCCACCTATGTGTGATTTTTACATTGCGACATCCCTGGTTACAGAAAAGTTGTTAATAAAAACACTCTAATTGTTATTTTTTATTATTTTTTTTTTGCAGTTTTGTTAGAAATGGTTTCTCTAAAGCCATGTTTTAAAACCTCATTTTGGAATGAATGTTTTTAAAATAAATGCCTGTAAAATAAATTGTAATGAAAACATATATGTAAAATAAATTGTAATAAAAAACCCTAATAAGAACATGTCAATTGCAATAAGTGAATGCCATTAGTTAGTAGCAAAAGTAAAGGCTAATGATTTGTGTGATTATGAATTTAGTTCTTTATTGCATAAAAAAAAGTTGTGTATAAATATATTAAGTTTATTATTTAGATTAAACTATGAATCAATAAAGTAAAAAGTTTAATAAGTCATGGGTAAGAAACATCTGAGAAACGCAAAAGAAAGGCTTTAAAGATTGCTGTGTCACACTATTTAAAATGCATTAATTAAGGAAGTTCAGCTATCACCACTTTTTGTTATCTTGTATGATGCGTCTAAGATTCGTATACTTCAAGAGGTTATTGAAATAAGTCTTCAAGTGTTGTTGAAACTCATTATTTGGATTAAAAGTTTTTAAAATGATATATTGCTGAAATTTTAACTCCAGAATTAAATAAACTGTTAATTGATTTGCTGACAAAAAACTTGCTTCAGCTCACCACTCATGTGTCACAAAGAAAAATCAATTTCCGGCTAATCAAATATACCTTAGAACAGCAGTCAAGAATATTTTGCTCCCTAAAGATGTGACAGAAACTGCAAAACACAAGTTAAAAAAAGATTGCATTACTATGATGGTTAAAATTGGTGAAAAACTGCAAGAAAAAAGTCCTTTAAAGTATATTTTAGTGTAAAATGCAGCATTTCTATCCCTAAATTTTTGTATTTCAACTGATTCATTATTCCCTCAACATTATAGAGCATCCCCATTCCCTTTTCACATATCACTGACCAGATCATCACAGGGGTGGCGTGTTTAACAATTTGAATGAAAATGAATTTTTTTTTTTACGTATTGAGCCTTTGTTAACACTTGAAAGCTATTCTCGTTGCTAAAGCAACAAGAATAGTTTTCAAAATATATGCGTCTTTAAAATATTATAAAAGGATTGTTAAGTAAATCTTTAAAATTTGATGTAAGAAAGTGAATATTTTAAAATCATTTGAATTAATTTTATTGATTTCGAAGCATCTTTCGTTAAATTTCTGTATTTTTTTTGCCCGCTCCAGCTTTTTTTGCATTATTTTTGGTGTCAGTTTAGGCTTGTTAGCTGGACGTGGTGAAATGTAATCAAGATTGTGCAGGTGATGCTAAATTGTTCTCTTTGATATTTTGACCCCAGATTGTTTAAGGTTTTCAGTTACTTCATTGTTGGTGGCCTACCTATTTTCTAGAACAATCTTGGCCTATTTTCTAGAACCATCTTTTATTCTTTCCCTGAGTGGTGTTAGGGTTCTCTTCTTTCCACACTTACCAACCCTACTAGGTATTAAGTTCTCCACATTAGTCATTTTTTGTGTATATTTTGTACAGAAACCCGCCACATTCTTGTTGAAAAAAATTAATATTTATTAAAAGTGTCCTGATTCTGCAATTTTATTTTAGTTATGGGTTAAAAAAAAGTCTTTTTTTTTCCCCATAACTAAAATAAAATATCACATTTCAGTACCACAGTTAAGCAATTTTTAAGTACTCATAGCTTTAAAATATCACATCAAATACATTTGTTTTTACTTTAAAACAAAGAGAAATATCCAAGAAACAATATTTTTACTGATTTAAATAAATATTTTGAAGATAACTTAATAAATGAATTCAAAAGTCTTGTAAAACTCAACAAGTGTACAGCAAAAAGATTATAATTAAAATGACATCATACAAGATGGCTGACTAAAGTGCCAGTAATTAGAGATAATTCTAATTACAGTAATTGACTGTAATTAGAGTTAGGGTAAAACACGTAGTACTACCCATGCACTCTTTTGCTACTTGATATCTAAAATTACCTCTTCATGCTACTTGGTTTCTAAACAGATTATGTGCCTTTATTTTTAAAGTTGCTGCAATTGTTAAATTTTTGTCAGTTATGATGCAAACATCAGAGTTTTTTTCAGACATGATTTAAGAACTTTCGAGCAATTAGTTTTTGGTCTGCGTGTTTTTTAAAGACCAAGTGGCAACGGGTCATTGCATGACAAGTGCTGAATATTTTGCTCTAGTGGTTTATCATAAAAGTTTATGAAGAGTCATGAAAATGTCATGGAAAAGTCATTGAATTTCTTTTTCAAGTTAAGTGTCCATCCTGTTCTTTGATTATCATTTACTACTGACCTTTCATGGAAACCATATATTTAATCGATTTCTAAATTAGCATCTGATATGGTTGCTTCTCTTTATTGTACTCACCATTTTCTCTCTCCTGATTCCATTCTCTACCTCTACAAATCTCTTATTCGCCCCTGTATGGAATATTGTTGTCATATTTGGACTGGTTCTTCTAATGATGCTCTTTCTCTTGAAGACAAGGTCCAAAAATGCATTGTAAACAGAGTTGGATCCGGTCTATCTGCTAAGCTTTAGCCTCTTTTCCATCATCATAAAGTTGCATCTCTTTCTCTTTTCTACAAATACTATCATGGCCGCTGCTCAAAGGAGCTTTTATCTCCAGTTCTATCAACCAAAACTTATTCTCACTTGACTCGTTATTCATCAGTCTCATTCTTTTACTGTATCTATCCCTGCATGCTCCAAAAACTTTTATTTGTCTAGCTTTTTTCCCCGCACATTAACCCTTTGGAACTTTGTTCCATCTTCATGTTTTCCTGTCTCATGCAACCTCAACTTTTTAAGTCTTCCGTCAACCGTTTCCTTGCTCTATAACTCTGTTCTTTTTTTCTAGCAACTTCCAACTTGATAATGGTTGCTTGCAGACTTGTTGGGAGTAAATAAGAATAAAATATATATATATATATATATAGATAACAATGCTTAAATAAGTTACTTTTAAAGCTTTTGCTTGTAAACAAATGTCACCTAAATGTTAAAACCATTATATTTTTTGTAGAAGTACAGTAAATTTTTTTGGTTTATTTTTTTAAATTGCAAAGGTAACAACTTTAATGTATGATCTGCAATCCTTCTGTAATCCTCTGTAATCCTTCTTGATAAATAGTTTTTTATAAAAAACTTTTGCAAAGTGTGCATTAGGGTGACTCAAAAAAGCAAAAAAAAATGGACATTATGTCTCCAATTATTAACTATCTGAATCTAAAGACTCCAAGGCTAACTTTATTCAGTTAAAAGTTTCCAAAGCTAACTATTTTCAGAAAAAAACCAGCAAAGCTGAGTTTGTGCACTAGTAAATGACCTTGAGGTACACAAAGGCATAAAAATATATATTTACACTTTAGGAAAATGTCTTTCGTTGGCATATATGTATATATATATATATATATATATATATATATATATATATATATATATATATATATATATATATATATATATATATACACACACATATATATATACATATATGCCAACAATACAAATATGGTAGTGGTGTAGTGGTAGTGCGCTTGCTTCATAAGTGAGAGGTTTCAAGTTTGATTCCCACCATGTCCCTGGTAGGATTGCGCTCAACTTGTTTCTCCGCGCAGCAGCCTTGTTCATCAAGATTCGTGTTTCAGAGTTATAGAGTTGGGAAAGGGTTATAACTACAAATAGCCTCCTCAGCTGTAGTTGCATTTTTGGCCTTGGGAGATGAATTACAAAAAATATATATATATTTATATATATATGGGCAATTCCGAGAGAGTGTCAGTCATAATGTTTGACACTATTAAAGCTATTAAAAATGAACCAAAAATGGAAATGACTTGAAACTTTCCAGAAATGTGAAATACTATCATATAATTTAGTATGTAAAAGTTACACTATTAAAGCCTTAAATTTTTTTTCCAAAGTTAACTCTACGTTACGGTCGTAACGCTTACTTTTTACCAATTCTGAACAAAACAACTTTGTCAGACTTAATTCAGCAAACTGCATAGTAAAAAAAAATCATTTGGTGTGTGTATTTAGCACATGTTGATGTTATTTTATGCTGAGTTTTTACATAAAGTTTTATTAGCAGTTATTTTTGTCATGACGGTCATAATGAAAAATCCAATGGTTAAAAACAACAAACAAAATGACACAATCAATGGTGTAAGAAAAAAAGTATAAATGATTATTAAAAACCATGTATATTATGTTAAAAAAATGCACTATAGCATTATCAAAGTTCTTAATTATGAATATGCGATACGATTTTTAACGCTACATAACAGGATATAAATAGTAAAAAAAATAAATAGTAAAAAAGCGTTAAAACACGTTTATCCAACCCTTACAACTTTAAAACCATGATATGGTATGATAAAATAATTTTTTTAAATAATTTTTTTGCTTCAAAATATTTTTAAATAGTTATAGAAAAGAGTTCTGGAGTTTAGTATGTGTTTTCTCTTTCTCGCGGATTTGCCCATATATATATATATATTTTTTTTTTATATGCCTTTATTGTTGACATCGTGAATAAATTATGTTAATAAGAACACATCAAGTAATTCTCTTAATAAAAATGATAATTTACTATTAGAAATTTTTGCTGGATTGTGGTTACCAGCATCATCAGCTCACAAAATATAGTTTAAAATTAATTGATGTCAGGAACTGAGTGGCTTCTTTTGTTTTTACACAGAAATATAAAAAATGGAGTCCAAAATTTGATTCTAATTAACTACCCATTATCTAAATTGATTCTGCCATTTAAAGGGGAATATTGGTGCCTGTTTATTTCAACAGTGTCACACACTTTACAATCAAATTTTTTTGTACATATATATATATATATATATGTATATATATACACACATACACACACACAGTTTGATATTAGTTTAAGACATTTAAAAATAAAATTTTATTATAAATTGTTATTATGTATAAATACATTGTTGTTATATATATAAGTTATGTATATAGTAAAATTTGGTGCTTAAACAACATAATAATTAACTTTTAGACAAATGATAGTAGATTAAAAGCACTTTCTGGCTTTCAAACTGCTGCTTTGAGTCATGCATTACAATTTCCAAATGTGAAGAAAGTTGTTTATTCTACTTGCTCTGTTCACAAAGAAGTATGTGTTTATATGTATATATATATATATATATATATATATATATACATATATATATATATATATATATATATATATATATATATATATATATATATATATATATATATATATATATATATATATATATATATATATATATGTATATATATATATATATAGTATTGTATATGTGTTTATATTATATATGTGTGTTTATATTATTAGGGACTGGCCTAGTCCTATTTTGGTACTGCTGGAGTGCCCAAAAATATTTATTGTTATTTTTCTTTTGCTTTTTTAATAAAAATAGGAAAAAAACTTTCGAATGCAGTAGTAAATAATTAATTTTCTGTTTATTTTCTTGTTTTCATTTTTTCTTCAGGACAATAAAATGAATTGAAAAATAATTATGTTCCGTAACTCGTTTAGTGTTTAAAACTGTTGTTCATTTACTAGTAGAAAGTGTTTAAAACTGTTGTTCATTTACTCGTAGAAAGTTTGTTCATTCGCAGAACGTTAGACTAAAAAAAAAGAATTAAAGCTGAAAAGTTTAAAACTCAATTTAAAGACAATCAAATATATGAAAAATTTGTTATTTTAAAAGATAAAGCAGTTTTATAATATTCATTTTGGGTCAAGTTAACTTTCGTTAGCAATAAAAAGTTAACTGTTTTTTAATAATTAATGAACAAAAGTAAAAATTCCTTATTTGCAGTATTAATAGCAGTATTCTTGATTGCTAAATTAATTTATAAATTAATTTAATTTTGCAATAAGTGATCTTTTGATCTTTAGCTACCTTTTTTTTTTTTACTTTAGGAAAACAAAACAACAAAATAAAAACTTTTTCTAAAAATTTTGTTTCTTTTATGTACTTTTTTGACTTAAATAATAATAAAAATAATAATAAATATAAATAATAATAATAATAATAATAATAATAATAACTTAGTAAAACTTTTAGTTTTGATTTTAATTTTAGTTTTAAGTTTTTTTTATTTTAAGTTATTTTCAAACTTCAATATCTTTAATTTTTAGAAGTACTGTGAAAATTATTAACCTTTATTAAATGTTAAATGAACAGAATCGCTAACATTTAAGTCGAAATGAAAATTAAAATAATAATAAATACGCTTGCTAATTGTTTATGTTTTGTATTCCAATAGTTATTATCTATGTAATAAATTAATAATATAAAATAAATTATACTATATATAGACAATAACTATTGGACTGCAAGGCAAATAATAGGCAAACATGACTCAAGTGTTTAAATAATTACAAAGCGTTCAAGTAATTATTCTTATTTTAATTTATTCTTATTTTGTTATAATTATTTTAATTTTGGAAAGATTACGCTTTTTGTAATTATTGATCAAAAATGATTCAAAATATTTTAAACATCTAATAACAACTGAAATTAAAATTACAAAAATAAAGTTACCATAGTTACCTAATGTTTTGGATACTTTGAACAAATTTCAATAAGTATTGCCAAATAATTTAGCATTTGCAACTTAGAAGTTTATTAAAATTAAATGAAATTAAATAATATTAAATAAAATAGTTTGTCCACTGCTAAATAACGTATTCACAGAAATGTCTTTTACATGAGATTTTAAATCAACTGCTTATCTTCGGATAATAAAGAAGGTGAACACAATAATAAAAAAATTGCATAATAAAGAAGTAAAGAAGGTGAACACAATAATAAAATAATTTCATAATAAAGAAGTAAAGAAGGTGAACACAATCAAAGTGATATTTAAAAATCATAGTTAAGGCACTGGTTTTAACTGGGGGTGTGGTTTACCCACAGAACAACAAAAAACGGTATCCCAAAAAACTCTAGCTGCCATAAAATGTCACTGATAATGACATATGGAAGCCATCTTTTGGAGCTTTGTAAAAACATCAACTGAGGTTTTGTGTTTTGTCCATGGGTATTTTTATTATTAAAAAAAACCATTCATATTAAAGTATGCATATTATATTAGTTACAATGCCAACCTAAATCCGCAGTAGTTATGTATATGTTGCAGTAGTTATGTATATGTCTAAGTTACTTTAAAGTGTATTTGGAAACTTTTTGTTTATTGTTAATATTTTTTATTATTAGTACGTTTTTTTTATTATTAACTTTAATTAATATATTTTTTCAATGGTTTCAGGAAAATGAAGATGTGGTTGAAAAAGCCTATAATCGCTTTAAAGAAACTTTTCATTTATGTCATGCTTTTCCTGAATGGTCAAACCGAGGTATAGGGGAATGGGAACAAGGTAAGATACATTATTTTTTGTATTGTTTAAAAATGGTTATTTTTATTATTTGTTTGTGAATATTTTGTTTTTAGCTTATAAATGCGTACGTGCTGTTCCTACAATTGATTATACAAATGGATTTTTTGTTGCTCTTTTTGAGCGTTCGAATCATCATGATGTGAATCTTGTAAATGAATTTAAAAATCCGCAAACAGGGGATGAACTAGATGAA